>NC_051163.1:120208747-120228080 GCF_013339745.2 Dermacentor silvarum | reverse complement strand
TATTATTTCTATATTGTTTTACACTTGTAGCAAATGGTATATTGTGGCATCTGGCTTCCGTAATGATTGGGTAGGCACTGTTTTTTTTTCGTTAGGCATTCTGCCTCTTTCATGTATAAATATACAAAAGAATTACATGGTTTTTAACAATTCAGTTTGCAGTATTTGTGCAAGCTTGAACACAGCCAAACACTAAATTTTTGTTCATCGTTTTGTAGTGTTTTAGGCTTAGCGGCCTTGTTTTAGGTTGGCCTTTTAAGTATTTGTTTATTCCAGAGCTCGTAATGTGCATATTAGTATTATTATTTACATTTTTCATTTTTTTCTCCTGGCCAGGCTGTGGGTTTGGTGAGTCCCTCCCCTGTTGGGGTGGATTATTGAGCTGACAGGCTAGCGTGCAAGAGTTCCATAAAGAACCTTTATTTGCGGGAGATTTCCGTTGGGAAAGCATTGCTGTCCTTGTAATAGTAGTAAGTGAAACTCAGTTTTGGTGCCTTTATGTGGTGGGAAAGATTGCCTTTCCTTCGTGTCAGGAATTGAATAACCATAGCGCCCCTTTTGTGGCATGGGAGGAGTATGGCATTTTTTGTTTCTCCCATTTATATTTTCATTTGTTTTCCGTCTTTCCTTGGGGCTGATAGGGATAGCTCTCACCCCTCGTTTGACCCTAGTTTGGGTTGCTTAGAGGGATGGAGTGCCCGCCCGGTGCTTTTTTTTTGTCCGGGGGGTGTTGGGGTTGCTCGGGATAGCTCTCACTCCTTGTTTAACCCTAGTTTGGGTTACCTTGAGGAGTGGAGTGCCCGCCCGGTTTTTCCTTTTTGTCCGGGGGGTCTTGGGGTGCTAGAAATTGCTCTCACTCTTTATTTGACCCTAGTTTGGGTTACTTGGATGAGTGGAGTGCCCGCCCGGTTTTTCTTTTAGTCCGGAGGGTCCAAATCTTAAGAGCTGGCTGAACAACTGCCTTGAGTGTTCATTTGCCTCCCCATAGATTGGCTCATGACTCACCATTATCCACCGCTCTGTGAGCCTGTTAGGCTATAGGGTTCTTTTCTTTCTTTTTTCACACAACAAGCTCTGTTTTGGGAATAGCTTTGTAGTTTGAGAAGGAGTTTTTGATTTCCTCCTTAGCTTATGTTAGTAGAACTTGGTTAATTTTCTTAACCATTTCTCCAAGAATTTGCATATCTTCTTTGTTTTTCACAATTTCTGGTTTGTGTTTGGCTATATTCTGCCTGTATTTTTTTGTAATTTTTCCCTTTCATCTTTAACAATTGGGCATGTTGTTAAATAGTGGTCAAAGATCTGGCGTACTGACCACATTTACATTTTTCATCTCCAGTAATTGAAAATCGACTTAGATAGTATGGTAGCCGCCCGTGTGCTGACACTGCCTGAGTTTCCCAGTGCCCTAATGGGAAATGCAGTGGTATGTCTTTTACGTTTTTAATCCACTGATAGCAATATGTTTCTTTACCCATTTGGTTCCATTCAGTATTCCACTTGTCACAGTATTTCTCTTTTAGTTTACTTTTAATGAATCTTGTTGTAATTGGTATATCCACATATTCTCCATCAGTACATGCTTTTTTAGCTAAATCATCTGCGATTTCATTTCCAATTATTCCTTTATGTGCTGGGACATGTGTGAATGATACGCTGAATTTTTCCATTTTATCTAGTTTTTCTTTAATATTAAAGACAAAGTAATTCTTATTTTGCGGATTTTCGAGGCCTTTAAGAACAGAGAGGCTGTCAGTCAGAATTTGGTAAGATTTTGTTTCATTCATTTCACTAATTTTATTAATAACTTCTGCGATACCTATTGCCTCTGCCTCAAAGTTGCTTGAGTATGGGGGTAATTTGAATAATTTTGAGTGTAAAATATTTCCTGTTTTGTCTAACATAACAAAGCTTGCTCCGCATCTGCCACTCTGTCGTGATCCATCCGTATATATGTTTATGTCTGCTTGTACTGGTTCTTTATTATATTTAATGTAATTGAGTTTTGCCGGATGCATTGACCATAGGTCTGGAAGTGGTGCTATGTCCTCCTTTCTGAAGTTTTGTTCTTCCCATCTAAAGAGCTTTTGGTCATTTTTAATAGAGTAGAATTCATTCTCTCTTTCCATAGTTAAATAGATTGGTGGTATTTTTGTTATGACGTTCAATGTTATGTTTGATATTGTTCGGTATCCTTTACATATTTTAATTAATGGTTGTCTTTGAATGCTTCTTAATTTTCTGATTATGTGAGTTTTATTTGAATACCATATAGGTGACACATATACAATTGCTCTTTCGATCCCTCTAATGTATATTTCTCTCAATTGTTTTGCTGACATGCCCCAGTTTTTGTTTGAGAATTTTGATAGTCCGATTGTGATTGTTTGTATCTTTTCTTGTATTTTCCTGATGTGACTTTGAAAACTTAAATTGCTGTCAAAGGTGACTCCTAGAATTTTCGTTTCGCTTGTTCTCCTTACATTAATACTACCCAGTTTTAAAGACGGGGGCCTATTTTGATATTCTTTTCCGATTATTAGAAGCTCACATTTGTCTTGGGAAAATCTTAAGTTATTCTTTTCACTCCAGCTGTATATCTCTTTAAGTGCTTGATTACCTCTTTCCTCGAGCTGGCTTCTACTGTTGGCTGTTAGTGTGAGTGTTATGTCATCTGCGAACGCTTGAACTTTCACTCCAGGAGGCATTTGTTTATTTAATATTTGCGCAACTACTAGGTTCCAAAATATTGGGCTGAGAGGTGAGCCTTGTAGTGCTCCTTGAGCTAGGTTAAATTCTAAACTACCGGATGGCAAGTCATATATGACTTTTCTTTTATGGACTAGGTGTTTAGTAATCTGAATTAAGTTATCTGGTAGTTTAAGATGTTCGAGTTCTCTTAAGATTGCAGTTGTGTTTATGCTTCCAAAATCATTTTTTATGTCTAAAGAAACTAACACTCAGCTGACAGTCGGGCTTGTCGTTCCACCATATGTCCGACGCATATCTTGGGGCCGGCAACATGACCAGCCGGTACAGGCGCGTGATGTCTGTCGCCGCAGGCCCCCTATGCGCCTTCGCAAGCGCGAAAGCCTTCGCCGATAGAAGCTCCGCTTCTCCCTGAGATAGTCTGGGTGCTTGAAAAAAAATTACACCATCGTCCCGAGGGGAACCATGGGCTGATGCGGAGCATCGCGGTCGTTATAACGGCGTTAATTACGTTGTTATTACGGTGTTATTAACGTTAACTTGGTGTTATTACGTTTTTATTACGTGTTAACTTGCGTTGGTCACCATCACATCATGTGAACGCCGTTATAAAGACCGCGATGCACTGGCATCGGTCGCGTGCAGCATCGGGAGCAGCCTCTCGTTGACGTTTACACGCGGCTTCCCGTTCTCGAACTTCGGGTTCCGCCGCTCGCTTCGTACGTTTACGTTGAACTTCACGGTCCCGAACCTCAGGTTCTGCTGCTCGACGTTCTCGAACCGACGCTGCTTCACGTTGCCGAAGCTCAGGATCCGCTGCTCGACGTTCACGAACCAACGCGGCTTCACTTTCTCGAAGGTCGGGTTCCGCCGCTCGCTTCGTACGTTTACGTTGAACTTCACGGTCCCGAACCTCAGGTTCTGCTGCTCGACGTTTATGAACCAACGCGGCTTCCTGTTCTCGAAGGTCGGGTTCCGCCGCTCGCTTCGTACGTTTACGTTGAACTTCACGGTCCCGAACCTCAGGTTCTGCTGCTCGACGTTCACGAAGCTCAGGATCCGCTGCTCGACGCTGACGTTTCGAAGCGGCTTCGCGTTGGCGAACTGAATCTGGATCCGCTGCGCGTCGCCGACGTTTACGTTCTGCGTCGCGAGCTCTTCTCTGCGCAGCCTTGTCTTCAGAGGTGCTCGCGGTTCTGTTAATGAACTGGCTGCTGCTGTTTGAAGATGTGCCAGACAGTTCGTTGACAGATTCGTTGGCGTCCATTCAGCGCATCGGACGGCGCAGCGTGACTAAACCGAAGCAGCAACTGAGGCAGCGGCGCATGCACCGCGTTTATATAAGCAGCTGGCGCGGAGAGGAGGAGGAGAGAGAGAGAGAGGCGCGCATGCGCGCGCTATCGCACAGGTGGCGGATGAAGACACGGAGGGAGAAGCGCGTTATCGAACAGATGGCGTGGAGAGGGGGAGAGGCGTTATCGCACAGGCAGCTGGCGTGGAGATAATCTAGAGGTGCGGACGGAGGCCGACGCCAACGACGCCGCGGGACAGGCCGCCGCTATAAGATGCTCCGCCTCTAAAATGACAGCCGCCTGTCGAACCACCCCGAGCACGCGCAAACTCCACAAACTTCAGCCCTTCCCCTCTTAAGCCCCAACCAGACGTACGCGTTGGAAAGCATCCGTAGGCGCCGCGCTCACTCGACGTCACGTCGCGTCCGATAGAGGAAGAGGGCGCGCACCTAAACGATGCACGAGTTGCCGCCCGTCCTTGCACGTTTTGTCGCTGCTGCCACGTTCACCTACCAAACGCGCGGAACGACGAACACAAAACACGCAGCTTGCCCGGGCTTGCCTGCACGCCGCGCGAAGAGTCGTTCCGGAAATCACGTTGGTTCGCTATGGTCACGTCATAGGCGTTCTGTGGTCACGTGAGGAGCGCCGTGCGGGTGACGCCGTGGCATCTTCCGGCGCGGGCGCGAAAAACCTAGCAGGGGTAGGTGTCGACGCCGCAACGCGTCTACACGCGCTGCAGTCTCCGCGCCTGGCGCCGTACACACCCAGGCGCGATGCGGCGCGTGCGGACGCTTTCCAACGCGTACCTCTGGTTGGGGCTTTACTCTGCGGACGCTAGCGCACCGCTGTGCGCTAGCGTGGTCTTACGGTTGCTTCGGGGCTGCGACGCTGGTTGCGTTGCTCCCTATGCTTAGTGATGGTTCATCACCGACGCTGGCGTTGGGCGGCGTGTTCGCGCAGACGCGTTGGTCATATCGGCACCACTGGGTTTACACGCTGGACTTGGTGCGAATTCCTGACGTCCTAGCTGACATTGCACGCTGACTGCGCGGTTGCAGACTGCATCATAAAAGCTCTGCCACGTATCGCTTGTGGCTTCGCTGCAAATAGAATAACGCGGTCAGTGTTGTTGCATTGCTCTGTGCATGTCGTCGGTTGCTTCGAAGCCGTGATGTGTGATACCTTTATTTGTGCGCCTGCTCTTTGGTGAGTGATGCGTCGCCGCCAGGCCTCGGAAACTCCGCTGGTTTCCTGTCCGCGCGAATTGCAGCGCCATCCATGGAATGGGATGCGAAACCAAAATTGCTTTTCCTTTTTTTTTTCTTGTCAACCCTCTCTTAACTTTGTCGTTTCTCTCTCGCCTTCAACTATCGACGGCGCGGTCCGCGCTCGCCGTCGGCCGTGCTGATAACGGCCAAAACGGCAGCAATTTTTTAGTTTATTTTTTTGCTGGCATTATGCGGTCAGTTTTGCGGTTTTCGCCTTCCGCGCTAGCAGTGAGGTCCGTGTGGTACCCTACCGTTGCACGTTTGTCGGCTTTTTTCCACAATGTCTCGCAGCTGTCGCTGTTCGTGTATGGTTCGATGCTGTGCGAACACATCAAGACGAAGTGAGCCATGCGACGTGAAATTCTACCGCATTCTTAAAGACAACAGGTGAGCACTTTGCAGTTTACTTCCCGGTTTTTATTTGTGATAGTAATTGTGCGCAGTCGTACATGGCTGTCCGGTGGTGAGGCAGGAGCTAGCTAACTTGAAAGCACCACAACGATACAGTAAATCGTTATACCACAAGCAGCGAACATAAAGCTCCTGATAAATATAGTACCACCTCTACGTATCGCAAGGGACACGTGTGTAGGTGTGCGCTTTGCACTTATTTCTAGCTAATTGGTCGGCTTCGTTGAAAAATGCGTTTCTGAGAATTAAGGTTTATATATTACAGCTAGTACTCTGCCGCGACGCGAAACGAGCTCAGTTTTGTATGATCCAACTGCGATGTTATAATTTATTATCTTGATTGCTCTTCAGGATGGAAGCGTTTTAAAACTACGCTGGAAGGACGGACGGACCTAATGGATTTACCCACAGATAAGTTCAACAACCGCAGGATATGCTCGGCGCACTTCACGGAGGTGGATTCTTGGACCGAGCGAAAAGCAGGCCGGGAGAAGCTATTCAGCGCATTGACCATTAGAGCAATTACAATAAATGTTTTTTTACAAGTGCGTACATACCATCCGCGTTTTGTTGCATTCTATGTATAGTGTATTGCACTGTCTGCTCTAATTCTGGTTTTCGCAAACGAACACAATAAAGTGAGTCCAAAGAAATGTTCTATTGTACGTGGAATTATTTTTAATATATAATTTGGGCACATGCTTACGTGATCGTAATAATGAACGGGATTGCGTGCGTGAAAACGAAAAAGAACCCACTGCACGAATGCATGGTGTAACGCCTGGCACGGCCGGTCAGGAGAGGAGCGCGCGCTTCGGTCCGGCGGTGCGTCGATAACGCCCGCGACAAAGAAAAAAAAACGCGCCGCGGACAGCGAAAGAAATGAAAAAAAAAAAATAATAAGCACTACCTGAAGCATGAGGGACTGGGAGGCGAGACATGCGAGGAGGGATAGGAAAGTCATGAGGGAAAGGAGAAGCGAGCGGAGCATTGTCATAAAAAAAGGAAGACAAAAAGTGCTATAGCGAAAGATTAAAGAGAGTAAAAAAATTTTTTTCCCCGCCGTAGTACTGTCATCCGTCCGCTAGGGCTTAACTGAAGTGCGCATGGCGCTAGCGTCGACTGAGCGTCTGCTATACGAGAACCAATGGGAGGTATAGGAAGATTCACCCCCCTGTCGCAGCTATGAGGTGCGATGCCAAGTGTTGTGTGCGCCAATGTCACGGAAACTAGGACTCAGGATCGAAACTGCACGTCTTTGGGTTTCCGAGCCAAGAAGGCGCGCGGAAGGCGTGACTACGTGCTATCCCAAGGGACAATTTTATCTCGACGAAGCATACAAAGGTAATTACGCAACTTTTATTCCCTTTTTGTACACTGTAGCATAGTGTTATTACCCGTTAACTTTTATCGTATACGTGCGATAGCTCGCTTTGTCGAGATAAGCAAACCGCAACGTGTTTTCTGGGCGTGCTTGAGACCGCAGCCACGAGCGAAACGTGGTAAAATGGAGCAGACAAGTGAGCGGCGAGCGCACTCTTCACGCCGGTCAGACACAAGCGAAAGACAAGTCGACGAGTCAAATCCAGCTGCGCTCCAGCTGTCTTCAGTCGCCGCAAACATACCGTTGCTTCAGCAGCCGCAAACGGGCCGTTGCATCAACGACCGGCTCCGCGAGCATGCTAACAACGTAAATAACAAGACGGGAGGGTGGCTGGCACTTCATTGTGATGAATGCGGATGTAGACCAATGTTCAAAGAGTGCATGATCATTGAAAAGTCGAACAATGAGATGACACGACTCATTATTGAGGCCCACTGCATCACAACTGTAAAAGATAAGTGTATTAGCATGGCATCTATCACCCTATCAGCTAAGAAAATAGCGTATTTGAATAGCACGTCACGCGCGTTTAGATTTTTTGTGTCGGTGTGGCTCCGTCCTTGTTGTCATGCGCTGTACTGCCTGTGGCAAGGTATAAAAAGGTCACGTCTTCTCGCAATAAATCTGTTGATAGTTTGCGCTTCGTGTGTGTTATTCGTGTTCCCTCTTTTGTCCATGTCATTTTGCGCGCAATGATACACGGTCATTATGGAAAACCAACAAGCCCAAGTGAAAACCCTATACCGGGATAACAGCGCACATCACTTCGCGGCGCTGGCGTCAATCCAAGTCAGTCCAGGTCACGCTGCGGAGCGTTCGTGTTAAGCATGCTGACGGCTGTGCCATTATGACCAGCTGACGTTTTTTTAATATTCTCCGCGGCAGACTTGCGTGCTTTCTCAAAGCCGAAATGGTGTCGCGTGTTTCAGCCCAATAAACTCGCTGCACGCCGTCTTTGGATCACTATAACTTATCTTTACACGTTCCCTTGCGAACTGTCACCTTTTGGTGCCAATTCAGATAAGAGTCTTCAGCAGACGACACGACGTGATACAGATTGCCTGACACGCACGACCGTTTGCGCGCCGGCTCGTGGCCGGTGCACCGCACCGGTAGCCTGTGTGGGCGGATGGGCCTGTCGCATGTGATTGCTGGACCGGGGTCATAATGCCCCGCCCTGCAGCGGGACACCGCGGTGCCACGCTGGCGGCACGACCACCCGTCGCGCACCTCCGATGCAGGGGTGGCGGGTTCGAATCCCGGTCGCTGAAGCGATATATTTTTTTGTAGCGAGAGCTACATTGGCGGTATTCTCGCCGTTTCGCTGTGGTCGGTGGCCGCACCGCGAGCTGAGCCGTTGCCTAGCAACCACCGCAGCTGGCAGCGCCGCTCGCCGGGCCTTCAGAGGAGTCAGGAGGAGCCGGTGAAACCGCGAGCTGAGCCGCTGCCTATAGCAAGCGCCGGCGTTGCATCGCCAGAGGAGCCGGAGTTGCATCGTATATATCGTCACAAACGCTGTTTTTTCACGATCCTGTTTATGAACTTCGATTTGCCAATATCCGGAGTTAAGATCCAACGAAGAAAGAAACGTGGCATGTTGTAGACGATCCAATGCGTCGTCGATGCGTGGCAGTGGATAAACATCGCGCTTGGTGACAATATTGACACGTACACATGTTTATCTTTCACCGGTAGCCGCTTTCAACATTGGCTGACAAATGTTAAACGTTATCGCTCGGCGCAGGACGCGCCTGCATTGGAAGCTTCTCGGACGTTATCAATGCTTCTATCCGTCGTCTGTGGTCACCGACGCCCATGTAATCTGATTGTATGAGCGACGCGAATTGTCTAGAACTTTCTGGAAGACACGCGGGCATCAGGGTTTAATCTGGAACCTTCGATGACTCAGGTATAAAAGCCGACGCGTTTCGCCGCTGATCAGATTTTCGACGATCGCCGACTGTGTTCGCCGCTATCGTTGTGCTTTGAGTGTAGCTTGCTTTTGTGGGCACAGGTTCGCCCAATAAACAACCAGTTTCGTCATACACAGTTTTGTGACTGTTTTCTCTACCGTCACTACTACGTGACATCTGGTGGAGGTGCTAGTTCGTTCATGCACCGAACGCCCCCGCAAAGCCGCGACCCAAGCCCGAAACCGGAGAACGAGACCAACGTCGCCAAGGACCAGCGAGCTAGCCGTAGGCAGCAAGGACTTGTGCCGGAGTTCGGACTTCTTCCCGAAAAGACCACTGCAATCAAGGCCAAGTCAACGACCAAAATGGCAGCACCAGCGTCCCCCATCCTGCTGCAGCAACCTCGGGAGCCACCGACTTTTCGTGGATCATCGGCTGAAGACCCTGAAACCTGGCTGGAGACATACGAGAGGACCGCGACGTTCAACAAATGGAGCGACGACGACAAGCTGCGCCATGTGTATTTTTCATTAGATGATGCTGCTCGGACCTGGTTTGAGAACAGAGAGACCACCCTGGTGACGTGGGACCTATTTCGTGAGAACTTCATGAGGACTTTCACGAATGTCGTGCGAAAAGAAAGGGCCGAAGTTTTATTAGAAACCAGAGTGCAATTGCCGAACGAGAACATCGCAATCTTCACGGAGGAGATGACTCGCCTCTTCCGCCACGCCGACCCCGATATGTCAGAGGAAAAGAAAGTTCGGTTCTTGATGCGGGGCGTCAAAGAGCATCTATTCACTGGATTGATGCGCAACCCGCCCAAGACTGTGGCAGAATTTGTTTCGGAGGCCACAACCATCGAGAAGACCCTTGAAATGCGAGCCAGGCAATACAACCGCCGTGCACTGACAAACTACGCCGAAGCTCAAGCTCTAGGCGCCGACGACCTGCACGAGACGATCAGAGCGGTTGTACGGGAAGAACTACAGAAATTATTCCCAAGATCGCATCCTCAGGTGACTTCAATCGCTGACATAGTTAAAGAAGAGGTTCAGCGATCACTAGAAGTGCCAGAAGTTCCGGTATCGCCTCAACCACAGCCGCAAGCGATGACCTACGCCGCCGTCGCCCGTCGTCAAGGCCCCCCTCCGCGCTCGCGCCAGGGCCCCGTAACGCCGCAGTTCCGTCGTCCACCGCCGCCGCCGCCAGCACGCCCGCCCGTCGCCCAGCGCAGCTCCCAGCGGAAGACGGACATTTGGCGCGCCCCCGACCACCGCCCGCTCTGCTATCACTGCGGGGAAGCTGGCCATGTCTACCGCCGATGCCCATACCGCGAGATGGGCCTACGAGGGTTCGCCGTCAACGCGCCACGTCCACAGCTTGGCGAGCGACCACGTGACATCGCCGACTACCTTGCCGGAGCCCAGTGGCAACCACGACGGCCCTCACGATCGCCGTCACCAGGCCGCTACATCTCGCCGCATCGCCGCCTGTATGCCGGCCCAACCCGGGGCCGATCTCCCAGCCCATACCCGGGAAACTAAAAGCAGCAACTGATGGAGGTGCGGTTGCTGTACGACGCAATGCCGAAGATCCTCCGCCGCCGACGACGACGACGATTCGCGAATCATCACGACGAGATATCAGCACGCCGCCTAGCAACAGCCTTGACAGCACATCGCCGCCGAACGAAGACCTTCCGACGCGACGTAGCAGCAGCAGAGCAAGCCGACGCAGCCGTGATCCGACGCCACGAATTAACCGCAACGCCAGACGCCGGTCTACCGATCTAGACGTGCTCATCGATGGTCATAACGTCACCGCTCTCGTCGACACTGGCGCCGACTATTCAGTTTTCAGTGGCGCGTTCGCCGCCAAGTTAAAGAAGGTGCAGACGGCCTGGCAAGGACCCGATATACGGACAGCGGGAGGTCACCTAATAACGCCGGCTGGAATCTGCACAGCGCGAGTCACGGTAAACAACCGCACTTACCCGGCGAGCTTCGTAATCCTGCAGCACTGCTCCAGGGACGTCATCCTAGGCATGGACTTTCTACACCAACATGGTGCAGTCATCGACTTAAGGTCCAAGTCGATAACGCTTTCAACACACAAAGCGATACCGCCGGATACATGCATCAGTTACCATGCCTTGAATGTGCTTGAAGAACAAGTCACCGTTCCGCCTCACTCCAGCGTAATGATTTCCGTCGGTACGGAAGTGCCTGCAGACATGGAGGGCGTAATCGAGGGCGATCATCACTTACTGCTGTACCGTGAAATTTGCGTCGCTAGAGGCATAGCTGAGCTACGTGCAGGGAAAGCAACGGTGATGCTCACGAACTTCAGCCCCGAATACAAGCACATCAACAAAGGCACCACGGTTGCCTACATCGACGAAATAGTACAAGCCAGCAGTGCTTTCGCCTTCACGGATTCCAGTGCACCCGCAACGACGACTATAATACCTGAAGCAACTTTCAACGTTAATCAGAACCTTCCCAGGCATAAGAAAGAACAACTAAAAGCTCTGCTCCTGCAATACAAGGATTGCTTCTCGTCGTCGTCAAAAGTTCGACAAACCCCTGTCGCCAAGCACCGAATCATAACCGACGAAAATGTCCGCCCACTGCGTCAGAGCCCGTACCGAGTTTCGGCACGCGAACGCGAGGCCATAAGGCAACAAGTCGACGAAATTCTACGCGACGACATCATCCAGCCGTCCAAGAGTCCGTGGGCGTCCCCCGTGGTGTTAGTGAAGAAGAAGGATGGAACCCTACGTTTCTGCGTCGATTATCGTCGCCTCAACAAGGTCACGAAGAAGGACGTATACCCCCTTCCACGGATTGACGACGCCTTGGATCGACTATACAACGCAAAGTATTTTTCGTCGATGGACCTCAAAACCGGCTACTGGCAAATCGAAGTCGACGAGAGGGACCGGGAGAAGACGGCCTTTATAACACCAGACGGACTGTTCGAGTTCAAGGTCATGCCGTTTGGTCTTTGCTCGGCACCTGCGACTTTCCAACGCGTCATGGATACAGTACTGGCAGGCTTGAAGTGGCAGACTTGCCTCGTCTATTTGGACGACGTCGTTGTGTTTGCCTCAAGCTTCGAAGAACACCTGCGGCGCCTTGAAACAGTTCTTCAAGCAATCAAAACCTCCGGACTCACGTTAAAGCCAGAAAAGTGCCGCTTCGCATATGAGGAGCTCTTGTTTTTGGGCCACGTCATCAACAAGTCTGGAGTGCGCCCCGACCCTCAGAAAATTGCGGCCATCTCCAACTTTCCTCTGCCCGCTGACAAGAAGGCAGTGCGTAGATTTCTGGGACTGTGCGCCTATTACAGGCGCTTCGTCAAGGATTTTTCACGGATCGCCGAGCCACTGACGTACCTCACGAAGGCCGACGTCGAGTTCAAGTGGGAGATGCCGCAAATCGAAGCATTTGAAGAACTAAAGCGACGCCTACAATCGCCGCCCATCCTTGCGCATTTCGACGAAAATGCCGATACCGAAGTCCACACCGACGCAAGCGGCGTAGGACTCGGCGCCGTGCTTGTGCAGAGGACTGATGGACTAGAAAGGGTTGTAAGTTACGCTAGCCGGTCGCTATCGAAGGCGGAAGCAAATTATTCCACAACAGAAAAGGAGTGCCTCGCCATCATCTGGGCTACATCAAAGTTTCGCCCCTACCTCTATGGCAGGCCCTTTAAAGTTGTGAGCGACCACCACGCCTTGTGTTGGCTAGCTAACTTGAAGGATCCTTCAGGTCGCCTCGCACGATGGAGTCTGAGACTTCAAAGTCCGGGCGAAAGCACTCTGACGCCGACTGCTTGTCTCGCGCCCCCGTCGAACCGCCGCCACAGGATGACCAGGATGACGACAATTTCTTGGGACCCATCAGTGCCGACGAATTCGCCGAACAACAGCGAGCCGACCCGGAACTAAGGAACCTTGTAGATTACCTGGAAGGCAAGACCGTCACTGTGCCGAAGGTGTTCAGGCGAGGATTGGCGTCGTTTTTCTTGCAAAACGACATTCTCCTAAAGAAGAACTTCTCGCCTCTCCGAGCCAACTACCTCCTCGTGGTACCCTCAGCATTGCGTCCAGAGGTTCTGCAAGCTCTCCATGACGACCCAACGGATGGACACCTCGGTTTTTCCCGCACGCTCGCAAGGATACAAGAAAAATACTACTGGCCTCGCCTCTCTGCCGACGTCGCCCATTACGTAAGGACATGCCGAGACTGTCAGCGACGCAAAACACCGCCGACAAGGCCAGCCGGACTTCTACAGCCGATCGAGCCACCTCGCCGACCGTTCCAGCAGATTGGGATGGACTTCCTGGGGCCTTTTCCGACGTCGACGTCCGGGAATAAATGGATCGTCGTAGCTACGGACTACCTCACCCGCTACGCCGAAACAAAAGCCTTGCCCAAAGGCAGTGCTGCCGAGGTAGCCCGATTCTTCGTTGAGAACATCCTCCTGCGTCACGGTGCCCCAGAAGTCCTCATCACCGACAGAGGTACTGCCTTTACGGCAGAACTAACTCAAGCCATCCTGCGATACAGCCACACAAGCCATCGCCGGACCACCGCCTACCACCCGCAGACGAATGGCCTCACCGAGCGCCTAAATAAGACCATCGCCGACATGCTGGCAATGTACGTCGACGTCGAACACAAGACGTGGGATGCCATCCTTCCGTACGTGACCTTCGCATACAACACGGCCGTGCAAGAAACGACGCATATGGCGCCGTTCAACCTGGTCTACGGAAGGAACCCGGCAACGACGCTTGACGCCATGCTACCGGACGTCACCGACGAAGAAAATCTCGACGTTGCCACCTATTTGCAGCGTGCCGAAGAAGGTCGACAGCTCGCCCGCCTGCGCATCAAGAACCAGCAGAGGACCGACAGCCGACACTACAACCTTCGACGACGCTACGTCGAGTACCAGCCCGGTGACCGTGTTTGGGTCTGGACTCCGATACGCCGACGAGGACTTAGCGAGAAGCTGTTACGTCGCTATTTCGGACCATATAAGATCACCCGACGTATTGGCGCACTGGACTATGAGGTCGTGCCAGACGGCATTTCGCAATCACAGCGGCGCCGGGCACGACCTGAAGTCATCCACGTGGTGCGTCTTAAGCCTTTCTACGCCCGCTGACAAACTTAGGTACTTTGTTACTTTGTTATTGTTTTTGTTATTTTGTTTATTACACAAGGTTTTGTTTTCGCTTTCGTGTTTGTTTGTAGCATCGGGACGATGCTTTTTCAGGGGAGGGTATTGACACGTACACATGTTTATCTTTCACCGGTAGCCGCTTTCAACATTGGCTGACAAATGTTAAACGTTATCGCTCGGCGCAGGACGCGCCTGCATTGGAAGCTTCTCGGACGTTATCAATGCTTCTATCCGTCGTCTGTGGTCACCGACGCCCATGTAATCTGATTGTATGAGCGACGCGAATTGTCTAGAACTTTCTGGAAGACACGCGGGCATCAGGGATTAATCTGGAACCTTCGATGACTCAGGTATAAAAGCCGACGCGTTTCGCCGCTGATCAGATTTTCGACGATCGCCGACTGTGTTCGCCGCTATCGTTGTGCTTTGAGTGTAGCTTGCTTTTGTGGGCACAGGTTCGCCCAATAAACAACCAGTTTCGTCATACACAGTTTTGTGACTGTTTTCTCTACCGTCACTACTACGTGACAATATAGAAGAGGCGGCTCGGTGGGATTCGTCGGCAGATATGGAAAGTGCGCCGGAGAGACTGAAAGGAGCCATGCTTCGACGTCGGAACGAATCCAAGAGGAGGCAGCGACCCGAGGAGACGGAGGAAGAACGAGCCGCACGCCTAGAGAAGCGTCGTAAGTACGAAGCGGCATTCAGATGAGGATGGTTCGTCGTCTAGTTGGGTATCTCGTGCCAGGGCCGCCGATCAGCGACGGAATGAAACCAGGAGGAGGCAACGAGCTGCGGGGACAGAAGAACGTGCTCGGCGTATGGAACAGAGACGGCAGAGACTGCAGAGTGATGCAGCTCGGAGAGTGCCGCGCCTAGCCGCCGATACAACACAGTTGGAGGACGTGAAGGCTCGCCGTATGACGGACCATGTGATTCGGCTGGCTGAAAGTTCAAGTGCGACGCGCATATTCCGCACGGACTTTACAGAAAATCAGTTTGGATTTGCGTGTGAAGTTTGCGAAAGACTTTAGCATATGCGAGATTTGAGTCCGGTGAGTAGCGCAATGCGTGAAACACTTGGTTTAGCCGTACCTGAGTGGGGTGAGGAAGGAGGAACCGTGGCGAGTGATTGTGCTACGTGTACGTACTTTCTACAGAAGCAGAAGATCCCGCTTTACAGCCTGAGTAACGGGTATCGTTACCTGCCCATGCCACCAGGTCTACCGGTGTTGAAAGACGTGGCGGAACGTTTGATTTCGCCACGCATCCCCTTCGTTCAGATCCGACGCCTCATGAACTGGAGAAACGGACAGTTTGGCATCAAGGGACCCGGTGAACGTGCCGGTCGACACCGACGAGATGCTGAAATAGTTATTCCGCTCGTTACAAGAGGACAAGGCGATAGTGGTAACCGATGTAACCGTACAGAGAACCAAGCTAAACAATAGCATTAGCCGTACCTCTCGCTACGCACACCCAGGCATAACTGACTTAAGCCATCGCCAATTTTTTTTTGTTTCGGTAGCTTGGTTACGTAGTTTTTTAAGTTTCGTTATGCTTTTGTCTTTTCGTTCGTTTTCCTCTTTTCGCTCCCCTCGGGGCTCGTCTCCTTTCTTTCTGGCAGCTTTACGTGTTGGGTGGGTGTTTCTGGCACGGTGGGTGTTGGTTCGATTGTGGGGGCGGAGTCACCCTGTCGGCCGAATGCGGCTGAGGGGTGGGCCAGTGCTGTCGGGGGGGGGGGGGCGACACCGTTCACATCGCGAGCGTCGGTCTATCAGGCGTTTGATCGCACAATACACTGAGCAGCAGGCGTAGCACGCCGGAAATCACGCGCACTTCTAGCGATCAGATCGTTCGAAACAACCGTGACGCCATACAATGGGGACTCGTCATCCACGCCCTGCAACGGCCTGGTTCCTGCTGCTGATCGCCGCCAGCACTGCAATGACATCTGGACTACCGTTCGTTCACAGGACCATCGCCTGTCCGACTGTGCTTGCGATATTGCTTGGGATGGCAATTATATCGACGCTCCAAGCGGATTTCTGCCGTCGTCGTCGCCTTGAGGTTCTCAACGGCGATGAAATCATCGCGGCGCGCCGTATGCTGTATGTGCGAGTGAAAGCGCGCGAGGGACGGGCGCTTTCATGGGGAGCGATCGTACGTCGGAGAGCAAACGCGACTTCTCCCGCCGCGCGAAAGGTCGTGGGGGGATGGGAGGGAGGGGAGACGACATTAACTGCGGCACCAAATGCGTATTTATGTAAAAAATGTCACAGTTTCGCCCTAAGGGCGAAGCAATGAATGCGATAGCAATACAGCAATGTCATACGAAGTAAGGTGAGCGGCTTTGGTAGCAATATGAATTGTAGTAAACATGAGCTGATTAAGTAAGCAGGTGTGCTGCGGCGAAGGGACACACCTGTAGCGCTGCACTGCCGATCCGGGCAGCATTGCATGTGTAGCGTGCGTTGGAAAATGTGGCCTGACTATTACTAACTGTGGTGTGAGCGCGCACAAACAAACATGAATAGATCACACTGAATGACTGCAGACAACGACAATCAAAACGCTGGCAGCAATCGCATATACGCCGCAGCGGGCGAAGGTACGTGCGGTCTATCCGGTCTATCGCTTCAACGGAAACTGAGCGGCGAATGCACAGCGCATAAAGGTCAGAGCCGTGTGGAGATAAGAGGCAGTGCGGGCCAGCGACGCGCGCGGTTGTTGGCAGAGTAGACATGCCCGCTCCCCCCCGCTTGCTCGCTTCGGCGCTCGCTTCCCGCTTCCTTGCTTGCGCGTGGGAGATTGAGTGCGTTCGCTCTCCGTGACAGCGTGCGTGCCCGCACGCTTCCGTTCGGGCATACGGCGCGCGGCGAAGATTTTATCTATACGGAACCTCACGGCGACGGCAGAAATCCGGTGGAAGTGTCCATATAATTGCTATCGCAATAAAACATTGCCAGGCGAGAAGGTGGTAAAGAGCGCTGCTCGACGAGTGTCCCGTTCTGATCTCGTCGAAAGCCTCCGAGCCGCCAACAGAAGCACCGGCAAGCCACCAACGCCGTGCGCGTTCAGAACGAACGCAGGCCAAAGGCCGACGGCGTCGACAACAGTTCTGCGCGTTGCAGGTGCTGCTACATGTCCAAATTTATAGAGCTGATAAAACTACTATCCTTACTCCGTATAGCTCTCTACTAATTTGCTCCCCACAGGGGCGTCTACGTAAGCAGGCGTTTGGTGTGTTGCAACACCACGTACCGGAGCACACTAGGATTCGACCCTCCCGCGTGTACCGTGCGCGGCTTAGCCGTGTCCGGGGGAAAAGGGGATCCTGGGGGTTGAGCGATTGCCTAGTAGAACTTCACTTTATTACCTTAAGGGCCCCTAGGGTTGGGGCTATTACATAGGAGGTGGGCAAGAAGTATAAAGTAAATAAATACACAAGGAAAGGATGTTTAAGTACATGTTTGGTCGCGGTTAAATGTGGAAGTTATACAGTTCAAAAATATGGCTGGGCAGGTGATTGCGGCGATGTCGCGTGGAACGCCGTTCCAGTCCGAGGCTGAGCGTGGGAAGAATGATGAGGCAAAAGTGGCAGTGTTCGCACGTGGCCGGGCGACTTGGAGGGGATGACCAATGCGAAGTGAAATGCGTGCCGAAGGACTAATGTAGGGTGGATGATTAAGTGAGCTGTAAAAAGGCGGTTGATCCCTCTTATATAGGAATCGGTATAGAACACGAAAGTGAAACGTGTCATCACAGAAGTAGTGTAATGTTTATTGCACATTGATATATAATGTCTATTGGTGTTTTGTGGCTAAAGCGCCCTTACGCGTTGATGCACCCACGCTGACGCCTGGTGGCACGTCTCCTCCATCACGACTACCAACGTCGATGACCATGAGCAACCGTCGTGCATATGGAAGCTGCACTACGCTGCACACGCTAGCACAACGCGAAAGACGAAGCACGTAACTGACACACTAATACAACGCGCAAGACAAAGCACGTAACTGAATCGTCACCGAGTCAAATCAGCGCGTACAGCGCGTCGTAATTGCAGCCTCCGCGATCAACTTCAGAAACATTTTCAGAGCTAATTGCGGAGGCCACGCTCCGCTGTGCTGAGTACGGTGAACGCCACCTAGGTGGCGTTGGTAGTGCTTCTTGATGCCAGCGTCCATTCGAATGCTGGCATCGAGGCGTCGTAGTGCTGAGACCACCGAAGCGTTCACTGTCGGTGCGCGTTAGTGTCATAATGCAGTACTTCTCTTTTCTGCTCGTAGGCGGCGGCACCGCCCCGAGCAAGAGCGCGGGTACACGGAGGAGTGTTAGATATATAAGGCGCGTCTGTGTAGCTCTCTGCAAATGCGTTTGTGGCGCAATGGGTTAAACGCTCGGCGATCTATCGTCGCGGACCGAGAGGTCGTGGGTTCGATTTCCAAATTTTGCATGTTTGTGGAACTTTTTCTTCTGGTTTCTTTCTTTGTATTATGTTCGTGTACATTGTAAGAACGTCATATCCGTGACGGAAATACGTCAGTGAAGTCTTGGTGGACCCCGGCATAAAACACTTTCGTGTTAAAAAAAAACTTATGGAATAAGTACAAACTAGCGATACGACGCCGACAAGCAAGGGTTGATATGCCGGACCAACGCCTCCTATAAAAAGAGGCGTTGGCCGGACTCTACTTTCAACGATGATATACTGGTATTGTATGAATAGCATGAATGAATGAATCTTGTGGCACGATTTTGTACCGATTCTAGGCACTTTATTAGATATTTTTGGTTAGGGCTCCAGATGGCAGATGCGTATTCCAGCTTAGAGCGTACGAGTGACTTGTAGGCAAGCATTTTTAGGTCTGGTGGCGCGTGACGTAGATGACGTTTTAAGAACCCAAGGGTTTTGTTAGCAGATGATACGATTTTAGTGACATGCGCGTTCCAGGTTAGATCATTAGACAACGTTACGCCGAGGTACTTATAAGACTGTGTTAATTCTATGTTGACATGCGAGATAATATAAGGGAACAGGAGAGGATTACGTTTTCGGTTGAACGACACGTGTTTGCATTTATTGGGGTTTACCTCCATGAGCCAACGGTTACACCATTTCTGGACGCAGTATAGGAGCACTTGGAGAGC
>NC_051163.1:120184196-120208647 GCF_013339745.2 Dermacentor silvarum | reverse complement strand
ACATGATCAAACACATTCACAGTGATACTCAAATAACGCTACTCGCACTTTTCAATGCTATGTGGGCTGCCGGGTACCTACCTACTGCACGGAAAGAATTCCTTGTCGTTCCGATTCTGAAACAAGGTAAAGACCCCACATTAGTAACAAGTTACCGCCCAATAGCCCTCACAAGTTGTATCTGCAAACTCTTTGAAAAAATGATAAACCGTCGCCTTTTACACTTCCTTTTGTCAAACAAAATTCTTGATCCATATCAGCGCGGCTTCAGAGAAGGACGGTCTACAACCGACCATCTCGTGCGCATCGAAGCAAACATTCGTGATGCCTTCATACATAAACAATACTTCCTATCCGTGTTTCTCGATATGGAAAAGGCGTACGATACGACCTGGCGTTACGGAATCCTACGCGATCTGTCGGCAATGGGCATCCGCGGTAATATGTTAACTATTATTGAAAGCTACCTACACAACCGCACATTCCGGGTTAAAAGAGGTAATGCACTGTCGCGTCCATTTATACAGGAAACTGGTGTACCCCAGGGAGGCGTGCTCAGGTGCACACTGTTTATCGTGAAGATGAACACACTTCATGCCTCATTACCACCGGCTATTTTTTATTCCGTCTACGTGGACGATATACAAACGGGCTTCAAGTCCTGTAACCTGGCCGTGTGCGAGAGACAGGTACAGCAGGGGCTGAACAAAGTGTCCAAGTGGGCAGACGAAAACGGGTTCAAAGTTAACCCCCACAAAAGTTCTTGTGTTCTTTTCACCAGGAAGAAAGGTCTCGTTGCAGATCCCACTATCAAAATGTATGGACAACAAATACCTATAAACAAAGAACACAAATTCTTAGGCATCATACTTGACTCGAGGATTACTTTCATTAACCACATAAAACATCTCAAGGCGAAATGCCTAAAAACAATGAACTTACTGAAAATTTTATCTCACACATCGTGGGGCAGCGACAGGAAGTGTTTACTGAATCTTCACAAGAGCCTCATTCGGTCACGTTTGGACTATGGTGCCATAATATATCACTCCGCCGCCCCGAGCGCGCTAAAAATGCTAAATCCTGTCCATCATCTAGGTATCCGCCTAGCCACTGGCGCATTCAGAACAAGACCCGTCGAAAGTTTATACGTAGAATCCAATGAGTGGTCACTCCATCTCCAGAGAACATACATCAGCTTCACCTATTTTCTCAAAGTACACTCCGATCGTGAACATCCTTGTTCTACAACCCTTAATGATTTGAAGTGTGCAAAGCTTTTCTATAACCGACCTTCTATGAGGCGGCCTTTCTCACTGCGTGTAAGAGAACTTAGCGAAGAGATGGATGTCCCACTTCTAGAACATCGCCTAATGCCTCCAGCTAAGCTGTCACCGCCCTGGGAGTGGCAGGTGATAGAATGTGATCTATCCTTTGTAGAGGTCACAAAGCACGCCCCCGAGCTCGAAATTGCAATGCATTTCCGCGAACTTCAATCGAAGTACTCGTGTTCGGAATTCTACACCGACGCATCCAAGTCCCATGCTGGCTTATCTTACGCGGCTGTTGGCCCCTCTTTTTCTAAATCTGACGTATTGAACCCCCTAACAAGTATCTCCACAGCAGAAGCCTACGCAGTACTGTCTGCGGTGAAACATATAAAGAAATTAAAACTAGAAAAAGCAATAATATTCACAGACTCGTTAAGTCTTGTAAAAGCGCTAACATCTTTACAAAAGCATAAGAATCCTGTTTTTATTGAGCTATACTCACTCTTGTGTAACATTTACCTATCTCATAGACATGCAATAATATGCTGGGTTCCCGGCCGTAGAGGAATCGAGGGTAATGCGCTTGCCGACGAAATCGCCAAATCAACAGCATCGCAAGGTATTGGTCTTCCCGCTGCTGTCCCTGCTACAGATCTGAAGCCTTTCCTACGACACAAACTGCGAAGCCACTGGCAATGCTTGTGGGACACCGAAGCAAATAATAAGCTCCACTTGATGAAGCCACAGATAGGGTTCTGGCGCCGTACAACTAAAACACGACGAACTGATGATGTCATATTCTGTCGTCTCAGAATAGGACACACATATGCTACTCACAATTTTCTACTGAATGGAAATGATCCCCCAACCTGTGGTAGATGTGGCGAGAGGCTTACCGTCCTCCACGTCCTCCTGGATGGTCGGGAAGCCGAAAGAGAAAGAAACATTTCCCTCTAGCGTATCGCTATTGTGTTCCTCTCCATCCTGCTATGTTTCTCGGTAAAGAACCCCTTTTTAGCACCAACGCAGTCCTTGCTTTCTTGAAAGATGTTGTTCTACATGTTATTAGCCCAATAAGTTCGTAGCGCATCCTCTCTCCAGAGGATGTTGGTGCGATAGTTTTTTATATCACATGCCTCCAGGCCCTTGTGTTTCAAGGGCTCTGTTTAGGCACTTGTGCTTCTGGCCAATCCTCGCATCTTTATTATTTTGCAAGTCGTATCATTCCTTCGCAATGCATTGTTCATGCCCATAGTACACATAATTAGTCATTGCCATAATCTTATTACGTATAGATTTACGCACTTTACAGCGATTGGTTTTAGGCCCCTTTACAGCCATGCCACATCTAATGTTCATGTAATACACTATTCATGTACCACTAACAAGTCATTACCATCGTCTTGGCGCTGTTTGGCCACATCTGGCCCTTGCGCCAATAAACCACAATAATCGTCATACCTTTATCAAACGTTTATACACTTGTGTTTCAAACTTGCTTCAATAGCTTTATTGAATTGTCCTGCAGTTTTGACGACCCCGGCTCAGGTCTCCCACGACGGGACGTCGAGACCTTGTCTCAGCGCCGCCTCGCGGGCCTGCTGGACAGCCCAGAGTTGGTTGCCAAGGTCGGAGCTGCGCAGAACGGCGGCCCACCTCAGCGATAGGGTCTAAGTGTAGCTGTTTCCTGTTTGCATATCTTGCGTGTGTCTTCTTTGTGTACTTCAGGGAATATCCGTTTGAGGTGAAACGGGTTCGTGAAGGTTTTTGTTTGCAGTTGACCTAGGGCCACTGCTTGTGTCCTGTTTAGGTCTTTGTGTGGTGGTGGGAATGCTCTTCTGGCTTGTTGGTACATCTTTGTAATGGCGTTGTATGTGGTCAGTCTGTCTCGTTCGGTTCGGGGGTCTTCCCGAGAGGCCGGCCGGTCGCGGTCCGTCATCTCTCGCGCTCTGCGGTGGGCTACCTCGTTGAGGTTCGGGGGTGCTTGGTCACCCGTGTTGACGTGGGCGTGAACCATACAATAGAGCTCGGGTGGTCCTTGGGGGTGCGTTTTCTCCTAAGAATCTTGATGGCTTTCGGGGAAATGCGTCCTTTGGCAAAGTTTCTCACCGCCGCCTGGGAGTCGCTCAGGACGGCGTTGCAATCCGGGTTCGAGAGGGCCGGGGCAATGGCTACCTCTTCGGCTTCCTCTGCATGTTGGGTTTCGACGCTACACGCTTTATCAGTTTTGGAGTTGTTGTCTATTACTTCTACAGTGAAGCGTCTGCCATCGGGCTGTTCCGCGGCGTCAACGAAGCGCGCCTCGGTTTCCCTTCCGTACGATGGGAGGAGGGTTTTGGCTCTTGCTAGTCTGCGACCTTTGTTGATGTCAGGGTGGACGTTCCGACGGATGGCTGCAACGTGTATGGTTTCTCGGATTTCCTTGAGTATTTCCGCTTTGTGTCCGTGTTGTTTGTGGTACGTGATGCCCAGTCGATCGAGGATGTATCGGCCCGTGTCGGTCTCTGGTAGTCTTTCGAGCTGAGGTATGCGTTGTGCTTCGGCGATCTCCTCGAGCGTGTTGTGCAGTCCTAGCTCGAGGAGGAGTTCCGTACTGGCGGAGTCCGGGACGCCGATGGCAAGCTTAAACGTCCTTCGGATGAGCACGTTAATCTTGTTTCTTTCGCTAGTTGACCAGTTGTGAAAGGCCGCCACGAATATGGCTGATGGCGAAAGCGTGGATGAGCCTGATGGCGCTTTCCTCTCTCATGCCATTTCTTCTGTTTGTGATCCGCCGGATTAGGCCCATGGCGTTGCTGACCTTGGTCGTTAGCTTATTGACAGTCTCGCCATTAATTCCGTTCGTTTCGATTAGCATACCTAGGACCTTGATCTTGCGTACCTTTGGGATTTCGATTCCTTCCTGTGTGTGGATTTTGATTTCTTCGTGTTGTGTCGGTCCGCCGTATCCCTTGGGCGGTCTGCCCTTGAGGGTGGGACGGTATAGCAGGAGTTCCGACTTTCCGAGGGATAATCCTATGCCCGTCCCCGCGAGGAACTGTTCTACCTTGCGGACGGATTCTTGGAGTTTGATCTCTATTTGGCCGTCGCTTCCGTTACTAGTCCAGATCGTGATGTCATCCGCGTAGATAGTATGGTGGACTCCATGCACTTCTTGTAGCTTCCGCGGGAGGTCGAGCATCACGAGGTTGAAGAGCAGGTGGGATATGACCGAGCCCTGCGGCGTTCCCTCGCTGCCCATGTTCAGTTCTTCCGTTTCCATGTCTCCGGCAATGAGCGTGGCTTTTCGGTCCGTTAGGAAGTCCCTGACGTAGTTGTATGGTCGAACGCCCAGGTTCAGGTTTGAGAGTTGGTCTAGGATGGCGGAGTGCGCCACCTTGTCGAACGCTTTTTCTAATCGAGGCCGCGGATCGCCTTGGTGCCCCGGGTTCGGTCGTCTAGGATATGTTCCTTGAGCTGTAGCATGCCGTCTTGTGTGGAGAGGTGAGCGCGGAAACCAATCATGGTGTGTGGATATGCGTGTCTCCTTGAGGTCTGCGTTTATGCTTGTTTTCCACCTCTCAAACATTAAAACAGGGCCATACAATAGTGATAACTGCGTTTCAGCCTTTTTGAAAGTGCCCGGCAAAAATTTCGATTAATCCATAAAAAAACCCTGCGTCGAAAGCGATTAATCGATCAAACGCGAAAACGATGAACGATTAATCGGTAATCGAATAAAATGAATAATCGACCATCCCTATGGCCAAGTGGTTTTGGAGAGCCGCGCGAGTGCGCGCGCTGGGCTCTTGTCTGTCGTCTCAAGTAGGCTGTTGGATCAGCAGCGGGTATGCTGCGACCATCGGCCGATGCAAAAGCGTTTTTGCGCGTGGTAGGGAGCCTTGGCTCCACCTTATTACTAAAGCGAGACACGTTGATGGGGCTGAAACTCCACCCGTGGCCGTGTAGCCGTGAAAGACTGGACAGCTACTTCTGCCCAACCCCTGGCCCTGCGGCTTTTTTGAAATTTTCGTGGAGCGATGTGAACGTGCACGCGAAGCACGCGGGTCCGGAAATGGTTGGCAGGGGAAGCGGGCTTCGAGTGCTCGCAAAAAGACGAGGTATTGGGTGAACCATGCCCCCGCGGGTGTGTAGCCGTGAGCGACTCCACTGCATCTATAGTCCTACAGCTGATCCTGGTGCACATAGACGGTATGATCCAGCGCCACCACGCTCTGGCAACGCTGTGCTCCGGCATCCGGCGGTCTTAGGGAACTTCCGGTAGCCGTTCCTTTTGCTCGTTTTTGCTGGTATTTGTTCGCTCGCGCGCTCGTCCTGCGGATATTGTGTTATTTTTCGGGTATATCGATATAAGTGCGACTTGTGGCATTCAGTGTGTTGCGTGACGGCGAGTAGCTCTTGGAGCATCGACTGTTTTCTTTACGTTTACTCGTCGACGGTGTTTTTCAAATCTGGGAGCCTACCAAGAGCTCCCAGATTTGCTCTGCTCGCTTCATATAAAGTACGTTAATACGTGGAGTAGCTGGCTGCTATAATGCTGAATAATAAAAGTCATACAGCGCGATTGTCCTGGCCGTACGTCGCCTAACTCACGCGAGAGCAGCTCGACTCTCGCCCCGAGTTTGACCGCTCGTCCAGTTTCTTGCCTCGGCGTGGATCGCCATGCTAGAAACATGAGTTTAAATTAGTGTTTAGCGGGTGCCATGCTGCCGCCGTTTTATTTTAATGTTTTTTGTATCTGGGGCGCAAGTGCACTTCTGCAGCTTTACTACCTAGGTACATGTGCGCATTGGTTTATCATGTTTAACGTCCTAAAGCGACTCCGGCTATGACGGACCCACAGTGGAGAGCTCCGGATAATTTCGATCACCCGTGGTTCTTTAACGTGCACTGACATCTCACAGTACGCGGACCTCTAGCACTTCGCCTCGATCGAAATGCGATGGCCGGGGGGCCCAAACGGTGTCTTTCGGGTCAGCAACCGGGCACCGTAACCGCTGAGCCATCGCAGCGGTATGTGAGCATTCGTATCGGTATAGCAGATCAGAATCGCAGAAACGCTAGAAATTTCCGTGCATGCTTGTAAGTTTCGGTCACATTCTAAAAGCATTTACGAATTAACGGAGGACAATTGTGGATTGTAACCTCGTGCCCAACACTACAGGTTTCATTTTGTGAGAATTGTGGTAAATTCGTGAGCGTTTAAGTTAGTCCTATTTCAGTCGACCTAGGCTTCTTGAACTAAATGACTTTTGAGAATGTACAGTTATTTGTGAATGTATATTGAAAAGCAGAAACAAGGCATATGACGCAGAAAACATGTGCATGGGGGCGTGGAACCGGCGGTATGGCGGGAGCGCTGACCAGCTTTCTACTGCTTACGCAGGCTATATGGGCGGATGGTTCCTCGGCAACGATGTGTTCAGGATCAATTTTCGGCGACAGTACGCACCCGAGGATCTTGGTGGGTGTTTCTTCAGCACAGCCTACAGCATTCGTTCCCGTTGACGTGTGCCCGGTGCGCCATGCGAGCGAGGCAGTGCCTGGTCTTTTTCCGGAGACATTTCAAGTATGCTCCCCCACGACGGAATTTGACGTTTTCCTCAACTCAAGTGGACAACAATGTGTGCCTGATAACAATGACTGTCGCCTACCATGGGTACAAATGGACTGCAACGGCAGTTCAATGATGGGGCGTGGAACCGGCGGTATGGCGGGAGCGCTGACCAGCTTTCTACTGCTTACGCAGGTTGGTGCTCTTGAAATTTCCTGTAAGAAACCATGTTCTGCTGTGCCGGTTCCACCCCAAGTGCTGTTTTGTATGCTTTCTTCTCGGTCACGTTCGAAAAGAACGCAACGTACACGCCAATTTGTAAGTAAGTTTCGCGCACGTTATCTGTACACATCTGTCCCAAATGGCTGGAAAACTTAAGCCCACTCTATCGCCGACGTATCAAGAATAAGTGAATGGGCGCACACTTGAATATATGCGCACGGTATACGCACATTAAATGACGGACTTCACCGATGGCGCACGAATGGTCGAAGCTGAATGTGACGGTCCACAAGAGTAAGCGAGTTACTAGCTGTAATATGTATTTGCGACAAGGTATTACAATGTACAAATTAGCTACGTTTCAAGCCTTGTGCGCAGCAAGAACAAATCTATCGAAACTACGCACACCCGCGAGCGATTAGGCAGAAAATAATCAGATAGTGGCCGCACCGAGGAACGTCACTGAGTCAGAAACTGACCAGCCACTGCTTAAAAATGTTTGCCGAATAAAGAACAAAAAGCAAAACGCACTAATCCTGACTGAATTCATTAGCGGAATGTTTGGATAGCCGCGCTTTTAGAACAAGCACCATATACACTGCTTGCGCCGTTTGGACATAGCTTAATCAGCTCCGAAAGCGCTTTTGCATGTTCTCTGAAGCTGTGATCAAAGTTTCGCGTAGTCCACCTAGCCACCGTCTACGATATCTCCTAAAACAGGTTTTCTAAGCCGCGCCGGCGTCATAGACTTCCATTGTAAACAAGGAGGGAACGGAGGCAGTTGAGGCAAGCCATGGACGCGTCACTACGTGATCAAACATGGCAGCGCCCACGGGATCGCCGCGAAAAGGGTCAATAGAGTGGAGGTATACGCGCACACAAAGGCTCGCGGGGTTAGTGGAAAACGCAACACGCATTTAGCAGAGTAACGCCTATATGCTTCCAACTGTTTGAAACACGGCTGCCGAAAAATCCCAGATTCAAGGAGTGCGCGCAGAAAGCGCCCTTCGGAACACAGGCAGACGCCACGCGCCTAAAACTCTGGTTGTACTGTACGGAATTGAACAAACTACTTTTCACGACTCTAAGCGGTGGATCGCTTCGTTCTGGTGTCGATGAAGAACGCAGTCAGCTGCGAGACTTGGTGTGAATTGCAGGAAACACTGAGCACTGATTCTTTGAACACATATTGCGGCTTTGGCTTCGTCTGTCTGAGGGTCGGATCACATATCAAGAGAGCCTTAGGTGCACAGGGAACGTGCGTCCGTCGACTCGTTTTGACCGCGTCGGCATCACGCAGAGTACGTCGAGTACTGAAGCCACGCGCCAACGGCCTCACGTGAAGGAGACGGTGGCGAACTGAACTGTTGTGCCAAAACTTCGAAGAGACGCAAACGAGGCATTACTACTGCAGCACGACGAATGCGCGCCTGCGAAGAGACCGCCGCAGGATGGAGTCGGACACCTGCATCCCGGGAAAGCGCGGTTCGAGCGCGAGGCGCGAACGTCTGTTGTGACAGTAGCGCACACGTTTGCGAGAGAGTCGGAAGCGTACGCCGGCCGATTCGCGCGCCGTGCGCGATGCCAGCGCGATCGCACGCGTTGTTTGCCTTCGGAGTACGTCGAACTCCAGCAAAAGGTCGCTCGTCCGCGTCACCGCACGGGTGTCGGCGCCCTTCCGGGCTTCGTCGCAGGAATAGGAATCGGAAGATTTTTGCGCGGAGCGGTGAGAAGGGTGCACCCCGAAGCTGTAGTAACACGGTAACACGAGTACGCCGTCTGCAACCGCGAAGAAAACGGCACGACGGAATAGTCGCTGCGAAGCGGAAAATGTCTCCCTCGAGAGAGCGTGAGTTGCCCGTTGGCGGAGCTGAAGCGTTCCGTCGTAGTCCGCCGTCGGGCCAAGTGCTTCGCAGTCTCCGGCCCGAAAAGACTGGGCCACTCCAGTTGGGGCAGGGGCGACGCTACACGAGACGAAGACCCTTGCCAGGCTGGAGTCGTCCTGCGGCGCCTTCTAAAGCGGCGCCCTGCGAGGGTGGTATGCCTCGGCGGTGTTTGGGCTTCAGACACGGTCGTTTATCACGCAACTGCTCGTGCGCCGCACGCGTTGCATGCGGTTTACCGCCTACCAGCCTCGTCTATAAGTAGCTCCATGTTGGGCGAAGGACTTGGACGTGGATCCAATGTTTCCGAACAAAGATCCCGACCCATCGACTTAAAATATACTTTAAACGTGCTGATTCTACGAATTCGGCCTGTGTGTATGCAACAACAAAACGTGGCGAGGATTTAGATCTGTGTGGCGAGCATTCAGATTTCCGTGGCGAGGATTCAGGCAGACAAACTTTGTATGTACAAAAATCGGAACATAAGCTCATCGAAGGAATCCCAGGCTTTCTGGACCTCGATTTTACAGCTCATTTGATCGAAGACCACTGGTGGACTCTACGAATGCAAAAGGTTCCACAAGCTAGCTACGAGATGGAACAATCTTCCTAAAAGGAAAGTATTTCATTGGTCTAGTTAGGTTCCATATTGGAGTCATGCCGAATCTTGTTTCAAAAGAGGAAGAGAGGTATCTAAGCGTTGCAGGGCCGGTTGTGAATCGGATAAGTCTCTGAGACATATACCATACACGCATCACACGGCATGATAACATTCTCAACCATTTAGAGAAAAGAATAACAGAAACCGGATGGCAAGTATTGCGGGAACCGCACTACATGACGTCGATGGGTACACGGATCCCCGACCTGGTAATAAAACGTGAGAACCAAGCCATGATACTGGACATTAAGGTCGTCGAGACGCGTGTGTCACTTGCTGATGCCCATGAGGCAAAGCGAGACATGAATTATCCCGGATCTCATCATGTCAATGCAGCCCCGGCCTACAGTGTCGACAGTGACATTAAGTCATCGAGGAACATGGGCCACCCAATCAATAGGTGTGCTAAAGGATATTGGGCTAGGCCCTCAGGACTTCAAGATCATGACCATACGTGCCTACAGGGTGGCCTCCACGGCTTTCGAACCCACCAAAGAACAACGCCAGTCAGAGCTGAATAAATTAGTAAAGGAGTCGGAAGTGCATCATACGTCCCCAGGAGGGTCCATCTGCCATCAAATGATAGTATTACTGCTTTCTATATGTGCTTTGTGTTGATTTAATGGAATAAAGTTGCATGACTGCCATCAGGAAATAAGGCGCCTGCCAAGTTAGGCAGGCGCTTTTCTGAGCAGTAAAAAAACAGCCAAATTCCGCGTCATGAATGCAATAACGAGATTCCCACTGTCCTGCCAGCCAGCCGTTTTCAAGGCAGCGCGTTTTTTCCTGTTTTCATCCAGCAAATGAGTGAGTACATACAAACCCTTTGACACTCCTCTTGTAAAAACATTTCGAGAACCTGCGACACCAAAAACCGCATCGAAATCGGCCAAGAAACACCAAACATCTCCAATTTACTGATGTAAAAAAGGCTCCACGGCGGCCATTACGGTCACTATTGCTGAATCTCAACAAATAAGGAACCTACAAACGTAATTCTGGTGTCTGGAGACTCGTTAAATGAGCGCGAGTCACAATCAGCAAGTTCTGGTGCAAGAGGTTGCTGAAAATCGAAGAAAAAAAGCGGTTTTTCGAGCCTGGGTGGACGTTGTTTCCCCCATAACATCGGCGCCGCCATCTTAGATTGAGGCATCGCAGTGAAAACTGACCTAACTCAGGAAGTTGTGGGCCTAGCATCATCATTTTGGTAATAAATGAATCGGGAAAATGTATAGACTGCTAGGAAAAAGCGCGCAGTCGCTACTCCAAGAGGAATGCCAGAAAAAAGCCCATAATTACCATGGTTGAAAACTTGCCCATGGTGGCCTGACAAACCGACCATAATCAGCTAAATTTGGCATAAGTGCGACTTCTTGCTCAAAAAGCGGCAAAAAGAATTATCGTGCCTTGATGTAGCTTTGACACGGCAGAAAACATAAGGTTGCCAACAAACGCACTTCTAAGCCAAAAACAGCTGAATTGGTAAAGAAAAGAAATGCAATCACTGAAGAGCAAGAAAACAGTTGCATGGGCCGCACGGGAAGATCATCAAGTGCGGCAAATGCAAACAACTTCCGTCGAAGGTGGAACAGTGCCAAGAACAGGCACATCAACATCAGAAGCCAAAGGGAACCAACCGGCAATGTCAGGTACTGAACCAAGAAACCCTAACTCCAAAGTGGCGTCCGACGAACAGAGGAAAGAGAAACCAAAGAAAAAATTGAAAGGAAAAGAAAGCAAACAAGAACTTCTGTTGGAGTCAAGAGAAAGCGTGAAGACCAAAGGCAAGGGCCAAACCCCTAGTCAAGAAGTCTCATGGTACGAAGTTGAAGAAAACAAGGAAGAAAGACACCGAAAGTTGCTTGAAGATGACTTGACAGGAGAAACCGAAGGAGAAGTGAGACTCCTGGGATGAAGATGAATATGATGAGGAAACCGAAGGCCTTAAGGAAGCCGAAGAGTTCAAGCAACAAACCCAAACATCAAAAGTGGACGACATGCAACCACAACCATCGCAAGCAACAAAGAGAGGAAAGCGACATTCTGTCCTATCTAAACTAGGAAAAGCAAACAAGGTCATCATGAAAGCCTTAAGATTTCGGCAATCACTGGAGGAGACGATGAAGTGACGAAACAGATCGACCCCAGCCTGTCAGAACACTCGAAGATGAAGAATATTATCATGCAACAAGGGGAAGAAATCTATCAAGAAGGGAGAATCAAAGAACTGGAGAACAGAGTGGAAGGTCAGAAGAAAGTCGAGACTTGCCAATCAACTAAGGAAGACATCCTCCAAAAAGACCAAACAACCAAACCCTCAGTTTCCCTAGTTGTCACTTCAAACAACAATGGAAAGAAGGAGGTTGCGACACTAATCGAAAAGAAGATTGACCCAATACAATTGGGCATACGGGATGCAACAATGAAAGCAGGCAGAGAGGGCATGATTCTCAGCACAACCTCCAAACAATCTTCGACCAAATTACAAGCACACATACAAGGTAAGGTCGAATTGAAAAACCTGCAAATAACAACACCAAAAGAAAATAGATACCACATCAAGGTGATTGGTATTGATGAAGACATGGACACCAATGGGCTAGAAAGAAGACCATTGCGCAGAATCACTTGCAATGCAACCCTGAGGACATGAATATCAAAAAGAGATGGAAAGGACGACAGGAGACACAATTGTGCTAGGCCTAAACAGGAGGGGACTAACAGCAATTAAGGGCAAGGAATTCCTCAACGTAGCATGGAATAGCCCTATCTTTGACCACATCTTCCTGCCAAGATGCACAAGGTGTGCTAAACATGGACACAATTCCCGCGACTGTGAAGCTGTAAGGCGGTGTGCGGACAAGAAGGACATCACCAAAATGAATGTGAGATCGATCCCCATTGTCATGTATGTGAATTGGAGGAAACAGAAGAGAAAAATGATGTCATGGGAATATCCGGTGCACCGGGATAACCTGGAGGCAGAAAAGCGAAGGATTCTCTAGCCCGTCTGACTTAAAGACAGAACAACACTACTCACAACATAAGAACAATGGCTAACGAAATTCAGATAATCCAGGTAAACTTAGCAAGAGCTTATAAACCGAACCAGTCATTGAATAACTTTCAACGTGAGGAACAAATAGACATATCAATCATTCAGGAGCCATATGCTCTAAATAGGATTATTGGATTCCCAATAAAACACAAAATAATCGCATGTGAGAAAGAGCCCAAAACAGCAATAATTATACATAAAGGAGACGTTAGTATATTTCCAATAGTAATAGAACAAGAAATGATAGTTGCAATAGTTACGAACGAAAGTAATTAGAGAACTACTCATTATTAATGCGACTGTCCTCCAAATGAAAAAATAGGTCAAGTACTTTCAAAGTTAGAGAATGTAATAAAGACCCTTAGCTTCACAGAAATTTTAATTATAGAAGACCAACTCAAAAAACAAAATATGGGGTAGCCAAACCAATGATGAAAAGGGGAAAGAAATGCTAGAATTCATAATAAAACAACCTAATAATACTGAATCAAAAAGACTCACCACCCACTTTTAGCACAGAGCGATAGGGTGGATTGATCTTACTATAATCAATATACATTCCGACTGCATGGAAAGAAGCGATGGTAATTCCTATTCTCAAAGATGGCAAGGAACCTTCTTCGGCCAGTAGCTATAGGCCTATCGCTCTGACAAGTTGCATATGCAAACTCTTCAAGAAAATGATTAACCGGCGCCTCATCCATTTTCTTGAAAGCAACAAAATAATCGATCCTTTACAGTGCCGTTTCAGAGAAGGTATGTCCACAACAGACCACCTTGTTCGGATTGAATTTATATTAGAGATGCTTTTTACATAAGCAGTTTTGTCTCTCAGTATTTCTGGACCTATAAAAGGCTTACGATACGGCATGGCGCTACGGAATTCTCCGAGATATTTCAGCGATGGGTGTCCGTGGCAACATGCTAAACACAATCGAAAGTTCTCTAATCGCACCTTCTTCGTAAGATTGGGTAACGCTCTGTCTAGGCCCTTCACTCAAGAGACCGGTGTACCGCAAGGGGGTGTGCTTAGGTGCACGCTATTTATTGTAAAAATGAATTCCCTGCGCACAGTCATCCCACGCACAATGTTCTATTCTGCTTATGTCGACAATGTGCAGATAGCCTTTAAGTCATGTAATATTGCCATTTGTGAACGATAAGTGCAGCTTGGAATAAACAAATTGTCAAAATCGGCAGATGAAAATGGTCTTTAAGTAAATGCCCAGAAGAGCACTTGCGTACTCTTTACTAACAAGAGAGGCGTAACGCCAGTCCCAAGTATTGGAATCAAAGGAGACGCGCTCTCTGTGAGCAGCGAGCACAAGTTTTTAGGAATCATTTTAGATTCTAAGCTGACATTTATTCCTCATCTTAAGCATCTGAGGGCAAAATGCCTGAAGACAGTGAACTTTTAAAGCTTCTGTAGCGTACGACTTGGGGTAGTGATCGAAAGTGTTTGCTTACCTTGTATAAAAGTCTTGTCCTCTCTCGCCTTGATTACGGGTCTATAATTTGTAATTCTGCAACGCCAAGTGCATTAAAAATACTAGACGCTGTTCACCACTTGGGTATCCGTCTCGCGACTGGTGCTTTCAGGACAAGTCCAATCCAAAGCCTCTACGTAGAGTCGAATCAGTGGTCACTTCATCTGCAGCGGTCATACAACAGTTTTACATATTTTCTGAAAGTACAGCAAATATTGAAGATCCTTCTTATTCAACAATAAACGCTGTTACCGCTGCCACACTCTTCCATAACCGACCTGCAGCGAGAAAGCCGTTCTCATTGCGTGTAAGAAACCTTAGTGAGGAAATGGCTATTCCAATTCCTCAACAGTCCCCTATGGCTCCAGCCGAACTGTTACCTCCGTGGCAGTGGCAGCTCATAGATTGTGACACATCATTTATAAAGTCACGAAACACGCGCCAGATGTACACATTAAAATGTATTTCCTAGAACTCCAATCTAAATACTCGTGTACAGAGTTTTACACAGACGCTTCCAAGTCACATGCCGGGGTATCTTATGCAGCCATCGGTCCATCCTTTTCGGAATCCGGTGTACTGCACCCGGAGACGAGTATCTTTACGGCTGAGGCCTATGCACCATTATCGGCTGTGAAGTATATAATGAAATCAAAACTTCAAAAGACTATCATATTTACAGACTCCCAAAGTGTCGTGAAAGCATTGAAGTCACTCTGTAAACACAAAAACCCTGTACTTAATGAGCTCTATTCCATTCTGTGTAAAGCGTATATATCTAACCAGCATGTCATTACATGCTGGGTGTCGGGCCATAGAGGCATTGAGGGTAATGTTCGAGCAGACCAAATGGCCACATCAGTTATATCTCAGGCGTTACATCTCCTTACAGGCCGCTGTTGCTGCAACAGATTTGAAGGCTTTCCTGCGAAAGAAACTGCGAAGCCACTGGCAACGCTCGTGGGATGCGGAAATAAATAATACGCTTCACTTGGTAAAACCACAGTTAGGTTTCTGGCCACCCGTAGCGTAAACACGACGAATTGATGTCCTGTTCTGTCGTCTAAGAATAGGACATACATATGGCACCCACAATTTTTGGCTTACTGGAGATGGACTACCAACCTATGGTAGATGTGGTGAGAGGCTGACCGTCCTCCACGTCCTCGTGGAGTGTCGGGAAGCCGAAACAGAGAGAAAGAAATATTTCCTCTAGTGTACCGGTATCATGTCCCTCTTCATCCCATGATGTTTCTTGGTGAAGAACCGCTTTTTAACGCCAAAGCAGTCGTCAATTTCTTGAACAATGTGGTCCTGCATGTTATTAGCCCAACAAGTTCGTAGCGCATCCTCTCTCCAGAGGATGCCGCTGTGATAGTAGTTTTTATAGCACATGCCTCCAGGCCCTTGTGGTACAAGGGCTCTGTTTAGGCAGTCGTGCTTCTTGCCATGTTACTGCATGTTAAATATTTTAAATATCGTGTCATTCTTCCTCAATGCATTCTTCATTTCAAAGTACACCTCATTAGTCATTGCCATGAGCTTAGTACATGTATATTGTACGCACTTTACAGCGACTCTTTTTAGGCCCCTTTACAGCCACGCTTCATCTACTTCAGAGGATTCATCGCTCCACTGCACACACACAAACACTGGCATAGCGCTCTTTGGCCACAATTGGCCCTTGCGCCATAAAACACCAAACATCATCAAAAGGGCATTCAAATATGTTGGTGGCAGCAGTTTTGCGTTATTGAGAAAATGTCTGCAAATTCTATTTTAAGGGACAATGTGTACCTACCAAACGGAAAGATTTCCCTAATGCGAACATTTAACGGTGCTAATTGCGCCTGCACAAATACAACGAGTGGGGTATGTAACCATGGCCACGTATTCTAAAAAAAATGAATTTGGTTCATTGATAATTATATATTCTGTATGTCTAAGAGGAGATTCATAAGTCCTTATGTAGGTTTGAACCGTAAGCATGCTGAATCTCGTGTGAAGAGAAGGCAATGTCGTCTGCATAGACATAAAGATGAACTTCCCGACGCAGTGCAATTGAACTCATCAACAGGTTAAAAATTACAGGAGACAGAACAGCCCCCTGGGGCACCCCTCTTGTCTGATCGAACTTTGTTGAAGAAAAGCCGTTTTGAAAACAATAAAATTCTCGGTTTCTTATAAATTGCAAAAAGCCCTGTCGTTATATATCTGGGAAAATTGTAGGACTGTATGTAATCTGTCCAGTAGTAGTGGCTACTCGACACTGTCATAAGCTTTCGCCACGTCAAGACACACTAAAGCCCTCAATTCTTTTCTATTCGAGCAAGTTGTATACGGCTTTGCAAGTCTACATGCGCACACCAAATGGAGAGACCAGGTCGGAGACCTATTTGACTTGGGCTCAGTAACGAATTTTTACATATATGATCCATCATGCGATCATATGGAACTCTTTCAATAAGTTTTACCATATTTGACGTAAGAGAAATAGGCCAAATATTGTCAAGATTGTAGCCAGCTCCTTGTTTAAGTAGCGGAATTATTTTGGCTGTCCTTCATTCTTGAGGAATCTAAGCATTTTTTAGAGAATTCACTGTGTTCAGAAGTTCCTCAGCAGACATTGCAAACAAAACTTTTAGCATGGCATTAGAAATGCCATCAGGACCTGGGGCTGAGGCAGGCAAAGATCTAACGATATTGGAAAGCTCTGGCACTGTGACTTCTACAATGGCATCCGCGATGGGAGGCCTTAATGGCCCATTTGGCAAACATGATATGCGTTGTGCTAAGCCCTTTCATATGAATTATAATGAAGCAGATATCGCGCGTGGTGAAATAATTACCGACGCAATATTCGCTTGTGTTGGTATGAACTTTTTGTACCGAAGGAATCTGAACATAGGTTTTTTTGTTGTTGTTAGGCTTAGAGAGGAATGCATGATGTTTTTCATCATATTCGTCTTTGGCATGTGATACTGTTCTCTTGAATGTGGCAGCTGCAAACTTATAATCAATCCAGTTATTCGTAGATACATTGTAAAATAGTTTTTTCCAAGCGGCTTTTCGTCGTCTATAATCCCGCGTGCACTCCGAATTCCACCAAGGAGAGTGAGTACATTTATCTTTGGTAATTGATAGCTGGCTATCGAGCGGGCGGAGTATCACGCGCACTTCTTTCTTCTTGTCCGTGCCTGCCTCTTAGCACTGTACCCACTACTGCTGGTGGCATTTCCCCCCTTCCTCGGAAAGAGCATCGGCTCGATGCTCAAGAAGCGGTGTAAGAAAAGGAGGGGGAAAAACATGGTCAAGGCAGATGCTCGTGCAAAGGACACAATGACAGCTACAGGAAAAACAAAAGCACAGCAGCGGTGAAGCGCGACGGGCACAGTCTCAGGAAACAGAGAGGTTGCAAACAGTAGCGTAAGTAGAAAGATGAATAAAAAATAATAATCACGAGCGCGCATATGGTTTCATGCGCACAACGTGAACTATGTTAGGGCGAGGTTGTTGTCGACGGTGTGTTGGCGCCGCACCGTCCAGAACGAGTTCGTAGTTCACGTCACTAATACGGCGCAGCACTTTGTATGGGCCAAAATAGCGGCTAATCAACTTTTCACAAAGGCCACGGCGGCGAACCGGGGTCCACACCCACACTTCGTCTCCGGGATTGTAGCACACGTGTCTGTGATGGATGTTGTAATGCCGTGCATCTGCGCGCTGCTGCTGACCAATGTGCAGCCGTGCGAGCTGGCGGGCTTCCTCAGCGCGCTCAGCAAATTCTTTGGCGTCAGTCGTTTGATGAGCGGCGTCTGGACACGGAAGCATAGCGTCCAGCATCGTCTGAACTTCGCGGCCGTAAAGGCGCCAATACACTTGGATGTGACCGGCGCGCGCGCGCGCGGTGGTTGCGGTATGTCACGCCAGGTTGTCTACGCCGCACCAGGCGTATGGCCGTTCCCCTACAGTTCAACGTCGCGCAGCTGGACTAGCGCATGCGCATAAAACCGCGCCGCTCCGCGCTGCCTGTCGTGGAACATCGAAACGAATCTTTTCGCGCGCTTTCTCTGTCGGTAGCGATCGCCACCGCGGACCGGACTGTTGCTCGGCGATGGCACGGACGCAGACACATTCCGCAAGACGAAACATTATTCTCGCGTTGTTGGTGCGTCGTCTGCGTCGCAAGAACAGATCTCTCTACATAAGGGATATATTTGACAAGCGTCCAGAGTGTGGAGAGAACCACCACCTAGTATAGGAGCTGCGGCACAGTGATCCTGAATATCATTTCAAGTATTTCAGGTAAGTGACAACGTTGCTCTTTTCAGAATTGTGTAGCTCCAGCCCGGGTAAATATCTTATGCGTAACTTTCATGCATTTGTCGCACGCAGGATGACAAAGGCATCAGTTCGACAAGCTGCTGAACCTTGTTTACCACAGGTTTGTTCACCCTCCAACTCACCGGAGACCCATCTCTCCGGCAGAGAGGCTCGCGGTGACATTGAGGTAAAATATATGCTGATCATATTTCCTCGAAGTTAGCCAATGCGGCCACGAGCCGACGTGCATGCATCTGTACTTAGCTTTAGAAAATAACGTTTTTTGCTAACACGTCGCAAGGATTCGTTTCTCTAAATATGCTTTTTTTTGTTTCGTGTTTCCTACTTTTCGTAATGTCAAAAATATGGAGCCACGTATTCACCTCCCTGAACTTTCCCATGCATGAGATTAAAGTAAATGCTGGTTCGCGTTAAGTTTTCATTTTTTTATGATCGCTTATATTTTCGAAAATAATAGTGCTTGCTAGGTATGCTTATATTCAGTCACCGACGAACTATTCTTGCTACTATCCGTGGCCCTATGGTGTCTGTGAAACGCGATGCAGGCATTAAAGAATATAATTATGCTGATAACACTTTGGTTCAGTGTAAACATAGATGTAAAAATATTTCAAGCATAATGTTACGGACTGCTCTTTTAACAACTTTGCAGATTTCTCGCCACAGGAGGATCCATGGAGGACATTGCATTGAGCTACCGAATGCATGCATCTACTGTAGCTGGCATACTGAATGAGACATTACCAGCGATCTGGGACTGCTTGAGGGGCCTGGTACTCGCACGCCGAAGCACACAGAGGTGGCGCGATATAGCTCAGGAATACCATGACAAATGGGATTTTCGAAACACAATGGGAAGCATTGATGGCAAGCATTTTGCCATCAAATGTCCTATCAAGAGCGGCTCAGACTTCTACAATTACAAAGGTTTCTATTCTATAATTATGCTGGTTATAGCAGACGCCAACTACATTTCTAATGGTGGACATCGGAGCCCAAGGCCGATATTCAGACGCCTCTTTTTATAAGAGGAGTCCCCTCCAATCAGTTTTTGAAGAGGGTGCTCTGGGGCTGCCTTCAAACTTACCTGATGCGACCCTACCCTGGGAGGAAGCTGGATGATAGAAAAAAGGTGTTCAATTACCGCTTGTCGAGGGCACGCAGGTGCATTGAAAATGCTTTCGGCATTTTGGTCTCCCGGTGGCGGGTATTTATTTCTTGGAACGGTGGAAGGCGAGCCAGAGCTCCTCAACGTGATTCAGGCTGCCGTATGTTTGCACAATTTTCTTATGGCAGACACTGCCTACTGCCCTGATCAGTACAGCGACACGCTGTGCGGCGAGACGGTGCATGACGGAGAATGGCGCCACACTGTCTCTCCAATTGGCACAAAGACAGTGCCGTCAAACAACCTCCCCACCTCAGCCGCCATGGCAATGAGCGACGAAGTAGCAGACTATGTTATGTCTGCAGAAGGCTCATTGCTGTGGCAGCTGAAGGTTGTCAGGCGATGCTAAAATTTCCTGTAAATATGCATGCATAGTTTGTACCCTTAATTTTCTCTTCCTTTATTCCTAGCAGAACACACCACATTCCAGTGCTGTGTTTTGTAGGACTGTATTAGATGTAATATTTTTAGTATTTTCGCCACATTTCTCAAGTTTAGCACTGCCTTACAAGCAGATCTTGTGTAGCTTATTCATTGCTGTTTGTTTATGTGTTGTAACTGTGTGCATATTTCGCCGGTTTTATACGCATGCAATCCACCGCTTTTATGTTACTTAGAATATTATTTTTCATTATCTTTCTGAATAATCTGATTGTTTCCCTATTCAGTTCTATTTGTAACACTGTTTTCAAACGCATTTCTGTAAGCATTTTTGGCTCTTATGTGTTCTTTCTGTCATTTTTTCTGTGGTGTCTCCCTTACTGAAGTAGCTTGAAATAAACAAATAAAGCATTTACTTTTTTTCGTCTTTGAACTAATCTAATGTGATTTCTGAAATGTCACCCTGACAGCTTCATTTCAAGCCTTTCTTACATAGGATTTGTTAGCAATGTACGCCAGTAAGTGCAAATCGATGACCAACAAGCCGCTATTTTGTTATACATAAGCCAAAAGCACGCTGTAGCAAATTTTTTAACCACAAAGCATTTGAGTTTTTTATATCAAGTGTACATTGCAGTGGTCTATGAGCACATTGTTTAAAAACATTTACCGCATGCATAGAAACATAGAAAGCATCAAGTAGAAAAAATGGAATTTATTGATAAGTTTCGAATGAAGTGCACAAAAAATCAAGAGCCGTTACACTTATCTATGTATTAATAACATGATATATTTGTGTGCAACACAGAGATAAAAATGTAGCAAGTGAAACCAAAAATGCAGATAATTTTACACACACACACACACACACACACACATAGTATATGTGTGTGTATACGTGTTATCTCAACTGCCAACCTGTACTGTCCGTTTGCTTGTGCTGGGATGTTGCATTGGAAAAATCTGAACAAACCTCTGAAATGTGTAGGAAAAACACCTGTGAATAAAGCATTCATCACACAGTGCAATTGAGCCTTTTGTTTGATCTGCATGCAATCTGTTGCCTATGTATTAGACAAATGTTGAACTTTTTGTACTACTATATACGGTGCTCAAAATACCTTGCGTGTGGCAAAAATGAAATTTTTGATAAGGTGTACAAAACATGCAAAATATGTAAAAATATCTATCACATATTGTAAAATATTCCAACATTACAAAGACAGACTAGTAATGCAAAACAAGTCCACTTTTTAAAGCACATATTGTAAAATCTTCCCACATTAGGAAGACAGACTAGAAATGCAAAACAAGTGCACTTTTACAGGCATGTCATGCTGAAAATGCACACAAAAAACAGTATACCACTCTTAATTTAATGCAAGAATGAGATCTTGGATAGTAATGGAATACACATCACCAAGACAAAATGCTCACAGTAATATACTATGTGGTGTTGAAAATATAATATTGTGTGCATACGAACAATTGTCGGTATACTGGCACTTAAAATGTTTTATCACAGCATTGGTTAACAGGGTATCACACTTTAATCATATGACATTTGCATTCTCTGTATTAATAACCCGGCATGGAATCTTCACAAGGTCTGGAATCAAACCCTCATCTTTATTCACAGAGCGACACTTCACCTGCGAAGTTGTGGCTGCATTTGGATAGGGGCGAAATGCCAGAACACCCGTGTACTTAAATTTAGCGGCTTCATAGTGTATCACAGGCAGTCAAAATTAACCTCATATTACAGTGTGTCTCATAATTACATCATGATTTTGGCATGTAGCGAACCGTAAATTACATTTGTATAGATTGGCTACCTTTTAATGCGATAGCCTTTAAGAAATCATTTCGCAGAAAATCCGATGTCGACATTGCCCATGAGGAAAAATAGAAGTATAACAAGCACGCAAGCAAGCAGGCCTTCTATGATTTCTGATGCGAACATAGCACATTTACGCTATCGCGTTAATCTCTTGAAAACTTCTAATTTTTAAATTGCAGCATTACTTAAAGAGAAAAAATATTAAGGAATTATCATAAGCAAAGTTTAATGTTGATGGTGTGCACATTGTTTTCTTCCTCCATTTCTCCAATTAGTGTCATTATTTGCGCTTTGCATTTCAGTGCCACCTTACGTGGCATCTTGTCTAAGTTAAGGCTTATGGATATTCCAAATGCCTCATTTTCTGACATTTTGCTGTCGAGTCTGAACAACAGCTGCTCTTCAAAGTTCTTGTTTTTATTTTCCTTTTTTATGCTTCGGTGCAGCCTCTTGTTTACCGGTTACCGATGGTCGTTCTGCCAATGGTGACGGCGTTGCTGGCGTTGGTAGCTCCTGTGGGGAATCCATGAAACTTTCAACACCTGAGGTGATGGCGGCTTATTCTCCATAGATGCAAAGATGCTCTCGGTGGTCTCGCCATCATCACTATAAGTGGCTGGCTCCAGGCTGCATGTCGTTCTGCAGAGAAAAGGCCTTCATTGTTGCAAATGGAAACAGGTGCACGACTGTGAAAGAAATACATGCTTCTGTCCCCTTTACATTTAGATGCATCGCTCGCGCAGAATGATGATTATTGTGGTTTATTGGCGCAAGGGCCAGCTCGCGCAGAATGCCGAAGGATTTTTCGGACTGATAGTATCATGTGTAAACTATAATAGCGCTTCTCACTTTTAAAAAACGGGTTTGAGAAGTCGCGTGCAAATCATTGACGCCGTCCAAACGCGGATAACTCCGATTGGACCCGAAATTTTGTCGAAGTATTCCGTGTTCGTTTGATATTTCGTACAAGGATTAAAGGGACAGTTGTATAGTAACCTGAACATTCTGTGGAGGAAGAAATAAGTACGCGCGGGGGAAGGCAAGTAGAACAAACTTGTATATGTTAAGTGAACACACACAAAAAATGTTAATGATGTACACTCGGAAAACGCAAAACGAATCACGATCGCGTAAAGGACCCAGCAAACTCCGTCTGCTTCACTGCATGGCATGATTGTCGTGTGCGGAAATCTTTATACAAGAAAGCAACAAACCCAATCATCAAAACATAGTAATCTAAGTGAACGCAATACTAAGCAGGTATGAATGTAATCACTCAACTTCAAAAATTCATAACTTACTTCCTCGGACGGCCGCAGTGTTTGTAAAAGGCCATGGACTCCGTGAATTCTCAGGCCCGCCGAGACACGTAGCCGCTGCCACTCCTTTTCGTCGCTTCAATAGCTTTCAATTCACGAGTATACCGATCCCTCAGCCGCTTCCATAGTTTCAGGCACTCTTCGACTGAAACAGGGAAAACAAGACAAACAAAAAGGCGCTGAGTACACAGCATGCCCGGAGACGTATACACACACGTGTGTACACGTGTGTAGACGTATACACACACGTATACACACACGTATCTGCTCCCACGCGTTGTTTTTTTCGCTCCGCATCCCGGTAGTCTATTCTTTTGGTGTCGTAGACACAAGGGTGTCGCTGGACGGCGACCAGAATCCTTTCGATTTCGGAGCCACACAGGACGGGCACGCTTTCTTGCGAAGACGCCATCTTGTGGCTGAGCTCGCCGAGTGGCGAGTCTCTACCCCGACGAGAGAGGGCGCTAGGCGCTAACTTTCTTTAAACCTTGCTTGGCGCGGTCGCCGGTCGGCGCGAAATGCAGTTGGTTGCATTCGGCGGCGGGCGACGTCCGAGCGCGCTAGATACCGCCGGTCGCGTCGGCGCCAGGTGCCGCCGGACTGTAGAGGGTCGCGTTTCCGCCAACGTAACATCGCCATGACGCGCGCGCGCGTTACGTCGGAGTGTATTGCCCCCTTAAAGGAGGCGAAATGGTGTGAACCGCGTCGTCTCTTGTACGGCGGTATTATATGAGAAGGTCACGTAAGGCAAGATGCGATCCCATGTTATCTGCTGGACGTCGATGTACATAGAGATCATGTCTGTGATGGTCTTGTTTAATCGCTCCGTAAGTCCATTGGACTGCGGATGGTAAGCAGTCGTCTTTCGATGCTTGGTGTTGCTCGATTGAAAAAGTTCCCCCATGAGCTGTGCTGTGAACGCCGTCCCTCTGTGATGACAGTAGATGAGGCACCATGACGCAATACAATGTGACACAAAGAACTGCGCTACCTCAGAAGCCGTGGCTCGTGGGGGCGCCTCTGTCTCGGCATAGCGGGTTAAATAGTTGCAGCAATCACCCAGTGTTGCCGTCGGTTGACAGAGGAAAAGGCCCAAGAATGTCCAAGCCGACTTGGTCGAATGGCCTATGAGGCGCTTCAATGGGTTGCAATAACCCGGCGGCCTTCATGGGCGGTGGCTTTCGTCGTTGGCATTCACGGCAGCCTCTAACGTACTGAGTGACGCCTGCCGAAAGTCCGGGCCAGTAATACATCTCACGC
>NC_051163.1:119973887-120184096 GCF_013339745.2 Dermacentor silvarum | reverse complement strand
AAAAAAGACAAAACACCATTACAGGCCTAACAAAGGCCCTGTAAAGTCACTCTCCTCCCTTTTGAGACACACAGCACCTTTTATTTTTCTCCAACATGAACACAATAATGCAGTGGAATGTTAGGGGACTAATCCACAACCTAGACGACATCCAAGAACTTATCAATAAATTTAATCCAAAGGTGCTGTGTGTCCAAGAAACGCACCTAAACTCCAGAAACACCAACTTCCTACGTCAGAATATTGTTTTCCGAAGAGATCGCGAGGATTATGCCGCATTATCTGGTGGTGTGGCCATCATACTCGACAGAAGTGTAGCCTGTCAGCCACTTCCACTCAACACGGCACTTGAGGCGGTAGCCGTTCGTGCTGTACTTCTGGGTAAGCTCATAACCATTTGCTCACTCTACATACCCCCACACCATTCTTTACACAAGCATGAATTTCAGTCTTTTATAGATGAATTACCAGAACCCTACCTCGTTCTTGGCGATTTCAACGCACACAGCAGCTTGTGGGGCGACACACCTATCGATGCGCGAGGACGCCAAATCGAACAATTTCTTTTCTCCTCTGGTGCGTGTCTCCTGAATAAGAAGGAACCCACCTACTACAATCTCGCAAACAAAACTTTTTCTTCCATTGATCTCAGTGTAGCTTCCCCATCTATATTTTCTGAACTTAAATGGGAAGTTATAAAAAATCCTTACGGGAGTGACCACTTCCCGATACTGCTGAGATCACCACTACAAAACGAACCTCTACCACAGGCACCCCGCTGGAAGTTGGATATGGCAGATTGGGAGAAATTCAAAAGTCTTACAAGTGTTATCTCGTGGCCTGACATATCTTTGCTGGGAATTGATGCTGCGGTTGAGTATCTTGCATCTTTCATAATCAATGCCGCTACTGAATGTATACCAGAAATGAGTGGTGCGACCTGCAAACGCCGTGTCCCATGGTGGAACCAGGAATGTCGGAACGCTCGTAGGAAACAAAACAAAACGTGGGGGTTGCTACGCGAATTCCCCAACTGCGGAGAATCTTGTCAATTATAATAAAGTAAAATCAGAGGGCAGAAGAACGCGCTGACAGGCCAGGAGAGAAAGTTGGGAGAAGTTTTTATCAGGCATCAACTCATATACAGATGAGGGCAGATTCTGGAAGAAAGTGAATAAGATAAAAGGGCTACAAACTTATTCACTCCCGTTGGTAAACACACAAGGCGACAGTCTGGAAGACCAAGCTAACTGCCTGGGATCACATTTTGAACATGTGACCAGCTGATCCCATTATTCCCAAGCATTTAAAAGACACAATGCTGCAATAGAAAAACAGAAACTAGAAAGAAAAGGTACCGAAAAGAGGCATACAACCAGCGATTCTGCATTGCTGAGCTGTATGCATCACTTAGTTGTTGCAACAAGTCTGCGCCAGGCTCTGACCGTATAGCTTATCAAATGCTGAAGCACCTTCCTCATGAAACAAAGAAAACTCTCCTCTCCCTATACAATGCTGTATGGACCTCCGGCAGGATCCCCTCTGCCTGGAAAGAGGCCATTGTCATTCCTATTCTGAAGGAGGGCAAGGACCCATCGTCTGCTTCGAGTTACCGCCCTATAGCACTAACAAGCTGCCTGTGCAAACTCTTCGAAAAAATGATTAACCGCCGACTGATACATTTTCTTGAATCAAACAAATTGCTTGACCCGTACCAATGCGGGTTTCCAGAAGGTCGATCCACCGCCGACCATTTGATACGTATTGAGACGCAAATTCGTGAAGCTTTCGTCCATAAACAGTTCTTTCTCTCTGTATTCCTTGATATAGAAAAAGCCTACGATACCACGTGGCGGTTTGGAATACTTAGAGACCTCTCGCACGTTGGTATACGTGGTAACATGTTAAATGCCATAGAAAGTTATTTATCTAATCGCACTTTCCGTGTTCGTGTGGGAAATGCTGTATCAAGACCTTTTGTGCAGGTAACTGGAGTGCCACAGGGTGGGGTGCTCAGTTGGACTCTCTTTATCGTAAAAATGAGTTCTTTGCGTCTGTATATCCCACGAAACATGTTTTATTCTGCATACGTCGATGATGTACAGATAGGTTTTGCCTCGTGCAATCTCGCACTCTGTGAGCGGCAGATTCAGCTTGGTCTGAACAAGGTGTCTAAGTGGGCAAACGAGAATGTATTTAGCCTTAACCCACAAAAGACCACCTGCGTCCTGTTCTCCAGAAAGAGGGGTCTGCACCCCGATCCTGACATTGAGTTGCAGGGAGAACGCGTGCACGTAAAAACAGAACATACATTTTAGGTATGATTCTAGATATGAAGCTTACAATTGTGGCACACCTACGGTATCTAAGAAACAAGTGCATGAAAACAATAAATATTCTAAAAAGTGTTGTCACGCACCGCTTGGGGTAGTGACACACAGTGTCTTTTAAATTTGTACAAGAGCCTCATACTCACAAGATTAGATTACGGCGCCATAGTGTACCATTCCGCTACGCCAAGCGCCCTAAGGATGCTGGAGATCCTGTATACCATCTAGGCATCCGCCTAGCCACTGGTGCCTTCAGGACAAGTCCTGTGGCAAGCCTGTATGTAGAGGCGGACATGTGGTCGCTTGATATGCAACGTTCATCCTTAAGCCTCACCTATTTCCTGAAAGTAAAATCAAACCCGGAACATCCGTCCTTCTCAACCGTAAATGACATGACCAGTTCCACACTCTTTAATAACTGGCCGACAGCAAGAGAACCCTTTTCACTACGTGTAAGAAAAATTAGTGAAGAAATGGACATCCTTCGTACAACGATAGGACGCAACACATCAAGGAAAAAATTACAGGTGAAAGGAAAGAGCGTCACTCGCAACTAACTTTATTCCGAGAAAGCATCGCAATATATAGCTGAGCTAACACATGCGCGGCAAGGTTCCACGTATCACCCCACCCAGATGAGCCAATAAGAATCATGTGCTAGTTTAAAAAGCATCTAAAAAATTCAAACTCGGCGCCGCGCAGGACCACTGACGTATCGCTAATGCAGATATCTTTTTTTCTTTTTATGTAATATGCCTCGAGCATTTCTCGTGCCAGCACCTCGTTGCTTCTACCAAGAATGCTGATCTCCTTAAATCTTGCGTTACATTTACATGCTTTACAGTGCGCAGGTAAATGTGTCGAAAGGTTATTCTTAATGGAAAGTGCGTGCTCCCTCGCTCTGTCGTTAACACATCGACCCGTTTGGCCGATGTAAAGCTTTTTAAACTAGCACATGATTCTTATTGACTCATCTGGGTGGGGTGATACGTGGAACCTTGCCGCGCATGTGTTAGCTCAGCTATATATTGCGATGCTTTCTCGGAATAAAGTTAGTTGCGAGTGACGCTCTTTCCTTTCACCTGTAATTTTTTCCTTGATGTGTTGCGTCCTATCGTTGTATGAAGAATGTACCAACTAGCCCAACAACAAGTTTTATTAAGAAATGGACATCCCACTACTTGAAAATACTCTGATGGCCCCAGCAAAGCCAGTGCCACCGTGGCAGTGGCAACTCATAGAGTGTGATACTTCGTTTGTAGAGGTCACAAAAGATGCTCCAGAGGCACATATCCGGATGCATTTTCTGGAAATCCAGTTCAAGTACTCGTCCTGCACTCAGTTATACACCGACGCTTCCAAGTCACTTGCAGGGGTATCTTATGCAGTAGTCGGCCCATCGTTCTCCGAGTCCGATGTACTGCACCCGGAAACAAGCATTTTTACGGCTGAGGCCTATGCACTTTTATCGGCTGTGAAGAGTATAGGCGAATGAAAACTCAAAAGATCAATAATATTTACAGACTCCCTAAGCGTCGCAAAAGCTATCATGACTCTACATGGACACAAAAACCCTGTACTCATTGAACTGTATTCTGCTCTGTGCAAAGCATATATGTCAACCAGCATATTATTTTGTGCTGGGTGCCTGGCCATAGAGGCATCGAGGGGATTGTTCTGGCTGATCAAATGGCCACATCGACTACATCGCGAGCCCTTAACCCTACCGCTTGTTTCCCTGCCAGAGATCTTAAGCCCTACTTGAGAAAGAAACTTCGAAGCCACTGGCAGCGCTTGTGGGATGCCGAAATGAACAATAAGCTCCACTTAGTTAAGCCACAGATTGGCCCGTGGCATCCTGTTACGAAAATACGAAGAACTAATCTCCTATTCTCTCGTCTGAGAATAGGACATACATATGGCACCCACAATTTTCTCTTAACTGGAAATGACCCGCCAACCTGTGGTAGATGTGGAGAGAGGCTTACCGTGCTACACGTGCTCGTGGAGTGCAGGGAAGCCGAAAGAGACAGAAAACGACACTTCCCTTTAGCGTACCAGTACCGTCTCCCTCTCCACCCTGCTATGTTTCTTGGCGACGAACCTCTGTTTAGCACTAAAGCTGTTCTGGATTTTCTGAGTGATGTTGTACTGCATGTTATTTGCCCAATAGTTTCGTAGCGCGTCCTCTCTTCAGGGGACTTCGCCGCGACAGTAGCTTTGCATAGCACGCGCCTCCAGGCCCTTACGTTTTCAAAGGGTCTGTCAAGGCAGTAGTGCTTTAAAAAAAGATTTATCTGTGATATATTTTCGCCTATCGTCATTAGCTTGCAATCTGTTCTTTCGTGATCATAGTGCACCTCATTAGCCATTGCCATAATTTTATTACATATACATTTTACGCATTTTACAGCGATTGTTTTTAGGCCTTTTACAGCCACTACACATCTACCTTTCGCAATTCATTGCTCCATTGTCAACTCATGAACACTGGCCTGGCGCTCTTTGGCCATATCTGGCCCTTGCGCCATTAAACACCATACATCATCAGGGTCATCTATTTTTTATTCATAGAAGGGATAGGGTGAGACTTAAAGGGACACTAAAGAGAAACCGGAAGTTGAGCTTAAATGGTAGATTATCCTTTCACGATCACATCCATACCATTCTTACTGCAAACAGATGTTTAATAAGCGAGAAAATAGCGAAAAACTGAAGGATAGGCGCTGACGCCCCTTCGAATTTCCCGCACTACATGTTCGTGACGTCGGAGATTACAAATGCAGGCCGGTCGCGAATTGTCGAGAGCGATTTATCGCTGTTCATAAAACGCAAAACGAAATACACCTTAAACGTACGTAAACAGCATTTGCCAACTTTTTAAACCGTTTCAAGCGAGGAAGTACAAGTTTAGCACACACACCCGAGCACACGAGGGTTGGACCCTCCCGCGCTTAAGTGTGCGTGGCTCCGCCGTGTCCGGGGAAAAGGGGATCCTGGGGGTTGAGCCAATGCTGAGTGCTTGGACCTTAATGGCCCCTCAGCGGAGGCAACACACCCATTTGGCCTCCGCTTCACGTAGACGGCACCTCCGGGCTGACCCACCCGGGGGAAATCGGTAGTTGCCCTTTCCTATCCTCCTCTCCAATCTTCGTCTTGCTCTCCCACTTTTATTCTTTCCTGTCTTCTCCTCACTTCTTTTTATTTCCGATTTTCCGGGCAGCGAGGGTTAACCTTGTGTAGTTATCCAACCTTGGGTATATAGCGGCGATGCATGGCTGGCGTCTGCAGGTATTCTTCCAACCTAGTAGCGTCCCCTTGTTGGGCTCGGTGGTGGGTGGCCACCATCGCCGCCGAACTTACGAAGGCTTACATGGCGAACGCTTTTCCCCCTCTCCAGGATCACCCTTTTAAAATAGGGCGCATCGAAGCACCTTTCCAGTTTTTTCTGAAACAAAACGAAGATACCTATCCAAAGTACCATGTCCTTCACAGTGAAGGCAGCACAACTGTAAGGAAACTGTCACAATTTCTAGTATCAAAATGCCTAGCAAACAAAATTGGACCTGGCTACAAAGCCTCAAAGATGGCAAGCGGAGACCTTCTCCTCGAGCTGACAAAGAAAAATCAACTCGAAAAGCTCACTGAACTTACCAGTATTGGTGACACAAACGTGACAATCTCTCCACACCGCTCACTCAACACAAGTAGGGGAGTAATATCAGAAGATTTTCTGAACCTCAGCGACGAAGAACTCCTTGAAGGATTCCAAGAGCAAAATGTAATAAGGTACAACGAATTACACTCCGGCGAAATGACCAACAGATCCCAACAAAACACGTCATACTCACATTTGGCACCAGTACTGTTCCCACTTAACTCGACGCAGGATACTTCAAAATCAACGTCCGACCATACATACCGAACCCGAGGCGGTGCTTCAAGTGCCAGAGGTTCGGACATGCATCACAATTCTTGAACGATGTTGTGCTACATGTTATTAGCCCAATAAGTTCCTAGCGCATCCTCTCTCCAGAGCATGCTGCTGTGATAGTTTAACTGCGAGTTGGCCTAGTTGGAACAGATTCATTTTCTTAAATTTTTGTGCACAAACAAACAGGAACGAAGAAAAGGAGACACAAGGACGAGTGCTCGTCCTTGTGTCTCCTTTTCTTCGTCCCTGTTTGTTTGCGCACAAAAATTTAAGAATGTGGTAGTTTATTTTTATAGCACATGCCTTCAGGCCCTTGTGTTTCAAGGGCTCTGTTAAGCACTCGTGCTTCTGACCAATTCTTGCATCTGTTATATTTTGTAAATTGCATTATTTTTCCTGAATGCATTCATTTTCATAGTGCACCTCATTGGTCACTGCCATGATCTTAGTACATGTATATCTTATGCACTTCACAGCGATTATTTTTAGGCCTCTTTACAGCCACGCTCATCTACTTTTCAGAATTCATCGCTCCACTGCAAACTCACGAACACTGACATGGCGCTCTTTGGCCATAACTGGTCCTTGCGCCATTAAACACTATACCTCATCAAGTTTAGCACAAAATTAAATAAAGAAGAAAAAAAATGGCATGGCGATACATCCGGTCGTGATAGTTTCGTAGTTTCGTTTTTGGTCAATGCATCGTCGCGCGCGCCTGTTCCGCTCTACGGTGTTTGGTTGCGTGTTGCGTGGCTCGAAAAACGTTGACTTCGCTGGAAACAGCCAGAAAATGCCTCGTGTGTGTAGTGTTGAGGGCTGTATAAATGGCCCAAGGCGCTTGCTCAGGGGCAGCGGCAGTGTTGACTTGATTGTGTCCTTTCATGTGGTGTCGCGCGGTCCCCGGCGTTCGCAATGGCTCAGTGCTCTGCCGATGATAAAACGGCAAAAGAGCCAGAGAAACCGATGGTGTGCTCTCTGCATTTCTCGCCCTCGGATTGTGTATAATCCTGCCCTCGGAAAGTATTTTGGCGTGCCCCAGACGCCAGTCCTTTCTCGAGTAGCTGTTCCCTCAATGCGGCCTTCATCAAACCCCCTACCGGTGCCCCTGCAGCAACAAACTGGCGGCTCGGTGAGTGCTGAATGTCATTAAATAAAGCCACGAAATAACCATACCGAGTACGTGCGCAACTTTCTACGCTTGTTCTGTCGGGAACATCGTCGCCTGGCGGACTGGACGCTTCGCCTTCCGTCGACGAAAACGAAGCTCTGCTTTGCGCCAGCGCGGCCGGCGGCTCACCGCCATCGCACGCGGAAACACCTAGCGCTCGAGCACGGAGGATCATTTCGCGCTCCGTTTCACTGAATATTGCTGAAATGCAGTCCTGCTTCCCTGGCGAGCTCTTCGTTGCAAGGTTCAGCGGCAGCAACGGTATCCATCGCGGCAAACGCAAACGCAGCGACCATGCATGCAGCCATGATGCATCAAGCGCCAAGGCCGTTTACGCAAGCGGTGACGTATCATGGCGCATTCTGATTCGCTGAGAGCAATGAAATCTGTGACGACACTGCTTCAGCGCCAAATCTGGGGTGAGAGAAATTGAGGAAGAGATATTTGGTCTTTGTTTACGAATTTCTCCGCTAATAACTCATATTTTTGCACCCAACAAAAACTGCATGCATTCCTGAAGGTCCCTCTTTTATTCCAGCTGAACTTCCTGTTTCTCTTTAGTGTCCCTTTAAGGACAAGAGGATATCAAATCTGCGCGTAATGCATGCAAAGTAGGTTACAGACCAAAATGTTCACCTGATTTTATGCATGCTGATCACTAATGCAGCTAAGTGCTATGTAATATAAGTAGCTATGATGACAAGTACTTTTGTGACAGTTGTTTCATTGCTTTCAGGGAACCCATTGCATTGTATTGATGGCTGTGGTTGACAGCCAGTACCTGTTCCGGCTAGTTGATGTGGGTGCACCTGGGAGGTTCAGTGATTGGAGAATTTTCAGATTCCCTTATAGGGCAAGCGAATGCATGAGGGCAAGCTTAATCTACCACGAGCAGTCACGCTCCCAAGGTCGGAAAGAGTTTGTCCTCGTGTGTTTGTTGGCGATGAGGCCTTCCAGCTGTGCCCAGATTTCATGAGGCCACTGCCAGGGAGCCGGACTGCACCTGAGGAGGTGATCTTCAACTACCGCCTCAGTCGTGCAAGGTCTGTACCCGGCACATAAAGAACTCTGTTCTGTTAAGTTTAACTGTAATCTGAATTATGTTCTCTGTCACAACTTTCACAGGTGTTTAGGGTAGAGAAAGTGAGGCGTGGTAAACAAATTTATTTTAGCCGTGTTTCTTATGCTCTTTTCCTCTGCAACGTTGCAGTTGCTGCAACAAGGAAGGTGCCTTGTTACAAGTTGAGGATAACGCGCAAATCTTCCCCTAAGTTCTGTTTAGGTTATCACTGGCAAGGACTGAATAACACCACCATCTGTGTATACTTCACCAAAGCGATGGCTCCTTACTTGTCAGATGAGTAGTACTTCACTAAAGCCAAAGTTATCCTTTATAAATAAATTTGCTATTCATTTTTCAATAATGTACAATCGTTCTTTTATGCCATCTTGTTAAACATTTGCATGGCTGACAATTACTGCGACTGCAGGTACAATCCAAGAACAGAAATCATGTTTCTTTTGTTTTTTGACAGATGCTGCGTGGAAAATGCCTTTGGAATTTTTGTATCTCGCTGGCGGATTTACGAGAGGCAGGTCAACATGGAACCTGAAAATGCAGACATCATTGTCAAGGCGACATGCATGCTGCCCAACTTCCTGTCTTCAAATGCTGCATCTGCGTACTGTCCTCCTGGCTACGCGGATTTCCAAGACATGTTTGGAACTGTGAGCCGTGGCACCTGGAGACAAGGACCAGAAAGCACTGCAGTGTTCGGTTTGGGGAAATCAAAGGCCCATAACTGTACTAGAGTGGCCAATGCTGTGCGACAGGAGTTCCTGAAGTATTTCAATGATGAAGGGCAAGTGCCTTGGCAATGGAATCTGCCAGGAGTCGCCCCGCATCGTGATGATGCAAACAACAAGCTTCAACCAGTGGCCAACTCGCGTCAATTCACCATCAGACAACGCCATCAATACAAACAGCCTTTTTCAGGGCTACCCACTTGATGCTTTGGTGGTGAGGCACCGAAACTGTGATATCCTCCCCCATAACCCATATTTACAAGTCAATATATATCATGCTTTGTGTTGGACTGTGGGAGTATTGGCTACAGTTGCACCCATACATAGTTCATGCAAGCTTGTTTAGGAGGATTGAAGTACACAGCTACAAGGCAAAACATTATTGCACGTTTCCTTCTGTAATACCGTTGCTTTAACTGTGACAACTTTCTGAAATGGCACCAAGGAAGCTCAACATTGCTCAACATTGCATAACAGCACACATGAATAAAATATTTGTACGAATTCAGTTATGAATATTACCACAGAATTGAGTACTTGTACTCCTGCAATGAATAGTGAAATAAAAGATATCTGCAACACATTAAACATTACAGGTTTCTTCAAACGAACACATCCGGCAACATTTCGATAGGGGCGAAAGGCGAAAACACCCGTGTGCTTAGATTTAGGTGTTTAAAGGTTCCCAGGTGGTAGAAATTTCTGGAGTCCCCCACTACGGCGTGCCTCATAATCAAATAGTAGTTTTGGCACGTAAAACCCAGTAAAAGATAAACACATCAGTGACATTATCACAGCATGACAAAATAGCATGAACTCGTTGAATGTCTTGAGCATACTAATATTTGCTCTAAGAAACAATACATTGATAATATCACAGACCTGGGAATATGACAACATGGACTTCAACAATGATTCATAATAAATAAATTACATGTTATGCGCCAGTAGTAGCTTCCCTAGTGCATCATGCTGTATAAGAAAAGCTGTTTCTACGTATGACCACACCACTGACGTTATCACAGCATGGAAAAAATGACAGGGTGTACTCTAAGAATGGTTGTCGCAAAAAGTAAACAAAGCATGACAACACGTTATGCAATACAATGACCTGTAATGATGCAGAAATAAAAATAAATAAAATGCACACTGCGAGAACGACCCTAGAAAAAAAGTTGCCCCTCTCCCAGCATGACTGGCTTTCATCGTGAACAACAGCATATAGGAGCAACAAATTGTCAGAATGAGCTGGTGGTTTATGTTATCACAGTTACACTGGCTTGTTATGCAATATCAGTCGTCTCCACAGCAATTGTCTCCCCAGTGTATTGCGCAATGGTTTGCAGCAACTGTATTTGCATGGCGCTAACGAGCCTTGGAGGCACACGCCTTATTTTTTCAGCAAGAAACGCACCAAAGCGTTTATGCTCGTCAGGCTTCTCGGTAATGAACTTGGACAGCCCCTCTATTTCTTCATCATATTTTGAACGTCTGGGTTTTATTTTGGGTGGTGGTGGCCGAACACTGACGTCCCCACACGATTCAGCTGTTAGTGCCTCTAGGGGCTCAGTGAGCTCACTTGTGGAGACCTCTTTCTCCATATAAATTCCTTCAAGTATGTCCTGCGCTGTTTGGACATCAGACAGAGCTTCTTCCATAGGAGACAGAGGCTCTAAATTCCCACTTGTCCTGCAGGGTATAACATGGTATGTCTTTAAGCACAATTTTCAACATGCAACGCCAGGTTTTCAGCGGCGACTTATGTGAACATTTTATGCATGTGGCTGTGCCATTTCTATTTCAACTATGTTTTTCCCACTGTTAGTCGTTGATCCTGTATTAGCACACATGTACTAATTCCCTGTACAAATGGCAGCTTTTTATTTTTCGTACCATGATTTTTCCTACAGACTGCTTTATTAGTCGTTAATCAAGTATTTGTGGCAGCTTTTTATTTTTCGTACTGTGAGTTTTTCTACAGGCTGATTAATGAGCATACATTGCACTGCACGATGTCATTGCATTGGCCGTGTAATTTCGGGTAATTCACGCCTGTGCTTAAAGTTTACTTCTACATTTGCCGAATAACCACGAAGGTATCTGCAGTCTTTGTCAACTAAAGGCAAGAACTCTATGCATGCTATGTTCTACGTAAAAATGTCGATTAAAAACTTACGGCCTCGCTTCCATTATATCCTTGAGGAACATCAACCGAGAAAAGAAAAGCCATTTGGGAGACTCGTCCAGAACGTCGTCAGCAGGCGCCCCGCTCTTGCTGGCTCGCGTCCGATCCTTCAAAACACGCCTGCACGTGTCTCACAAGTTCTTCCATCTTGCTTTGACTTCAGCAACTGGGCATAAACACGGAAAGTTGTACACCATGCCAGCACCGAATGACAGTGCGGGACGCCTCCAATACTCATTCGGTAGTATTAAAACGATTAGCATCGTAACGTTAGACATCGCTTGTACGTAGGCTGTCCACTCACCAGTCGATCCCATCACTGCTGCTACGTGCCGCCAAGCCGCGTCACAGACGGGGCGGGACTTGTAGTTCCTGTCCCTCAGGTCCCATAACGCACGTTCGTGTTCAACGGCGTCAATGAGGCGCTCATTGTAAGCACTGCGCTCGTCTCCGTTGGCCATGTTGATTAAAACGTTGCTGCGAGTCGAAAAGCACGTGGAGACAACCGGCAGTACGTCACTGATGTACATCCCGTTCCGGTGTTTTACTGTTGGCTGCTTGAGCACAGCACTTCCGGGCGACGAATTTCAAATCTGAAACACCGAGCGATCGTGCGATTTCGACCACGAGACACGTCGCGCGTACGGCCCGTTTCGTCGCTCATACCGTCGCTCTTCGCTGTCGCGTGCATTTTCGCGCATATGGGGTTTGGCCTTTAAGGCCCCCCGGCGGAGGCAACACACCTCTTCGGCCTCTGCTTCGCATAGACGGCAATCGGCAGGCGCCTTTTCCTGTCCCCTTCTTCAATCTTTTGTCTTTCGCTCTCACTTTTCCATCTTTCCTGTCTTCTAGTCACTTCTCACTTCCGAATTTCTGGGCGGCAAGGGTTAACCTGGTGTACTTGTCCATGATGATGATGATTTTTGGATGTTATTGGCGCAAGGGCCATGTGTGGCCAAAGAGCGCCAAGGCAATGCTAATTTGTTGTCAATGAAGCATGAGCTGTGAATTTTGAAGGGTAGATGTCACACGGCTGTATAGAGGCCTAAAAACATAAGTGCGTAGAATATATATGCATTAAAATTATGAGAATGACACGTGAGGTGTGAGACGTGCGGTGGTCATAAAAGATATGCACTGAGAGGATGATATAGAGAGATGTGGGTGTCAGCAGCACTAATGCCTCAGCAGGGCCCTTGAACGCAAGGGCCTAGAAGCACGTGCTCTGCAAAAACGTATTACCGTAGCAGCACCCTCCAGGTGGAGGACGTGCTACGAATCCCTTGGGTGTATAACATCCAGTACACCAACATCGTTTATAAAAGCTAAGATTGATTTACTTTCAAAGAGTGGGTCATTTCCTAAGAACATTGCTGGGTGTAGTGGGACTTGTTGACGGTATGGTAAACGAAAGTACTTTTTCCTGTGAGCCTCTAATGCATGACATTCTAGCAATACGTGAAGGACAGTTAACGTCGTGCCACATTTTCCACAGGTAGGTGGCTCGTCACCAGTCAACAGGTAGGAGTGTGTGCCATATGTGTGGCCTATTCGAAGTCTACAGATGATGACCTCTGTTCGCCGAGTTTTTGATATAGGTGGCCAGTTTCCTAGTTGTGGCTTAATGACATGCAGCTTGTTTGATGTTTCATTGTCCCATGAGCGTTGCCAATAGTTCCTTAGGCTTTTTCTTAGAAAAGGTTTTAAGTCTAAGACAGGGACAGCTACAGAGGAGGAATTCATGTCTTTTGCTGCTATGGACGTGGCTGCTTCGTCAGCGAGCATATTTCCCTCGATGTCTCTGTGTCCAGGGACCCAACATATTATTATATGTTGATTACACAAGTATGTTACACACAGGAGTGAGTAAAGGTCATTCAATACAGGATTTTTACTTTTATGAAAGGAACTTAAGTATCTTACAACACTTAGGGAGTCGGTGTATATAATGGCTTTTTGTAGCTTTGTTTTTTTTATATGTTTAACGGCCGACCAAACTGCGTGTGCTTCAGCAGTAAAGATGCTCGTTTCCGTGTGCAGAACATCTGATTCGGAGAAAGAAGGTCCGAGTGCTGCGTAAGACACACCAGCATGTGATCTTGATGCGTCGGTGTAGTACTCCGGGCATGAGTATTTCGCCTGAAGTTCTAGAAAGTGCATCTTAATATGTGCTTCTGGGGCGTGCTTGGTGACCTCAGTAAACGATGTGTCACATTCTATGGGCTGCCACTGCCACGGCGGTAACAACTTTGCTGGGGGCATGAGACGTTGTTCAAGGAGTTGTACACCTACTTCTTTGCTGAGGCTCCGCACACGCAACGAGAAAGGCTCTTTCGCTGCAGGTCGATTCTGAAAGAGTGTGGTACTAGTCGTGTCATTTATGGTCGAATATGCCGGATGTTCAGAGTTGGCATTTACCTTTAGAAAATATGTGAAGCTGGAGTATGTCCTTTGTAGGTGGAGTGACCACTCATTTGCCTCTACGTAGAGGCTTGCCACAGGACTTGTCCTAAAAGCACCTGTGGCGAAGCGGATGCCCAGATGGTGCACGGGATCCAGCATTTTTAGCGCGCTGGGCGTAGCAGACTGGTAGACTATAGCCCCATAGTCTAATCGTGTATGTATAAGGCTCTTATATAGGTTCATGAGGCATTTCCTATCACTACCCCACGTTGTGTGCGCAAAAGTTTAAGAATGTTCATTGTCTTTAAGCATTTGTTCTTAAGATACTTTATGTGTGGGATGAATGTAAGCTTGGTGTCTAGTATTACGCCTAAAAATTTGTACTCGGTACTTACAGGTATCCGCTGTCCATACAGTTCTACGTCAGGATCAGCGTTCAATCCTCTGCTTCGTGTAAAAAGAACACAACAGCTTTTATTCGGGTTGAGCTTAAAGCCATTTTCATCAGCCCATTTGGAGACTTTGTTGAGACCGAGCTGAACCTGTCGCTCACAGATAGCCAGGTTGCACGACCGAAATCCTATCTGTACGTCATCTACGTATACCGAATAAAACATACTGCGTGGAATGAATGAATGCAAGGAATTCATCTTTACAATGAAAAGCGTACAACTAAGTACTCCACCCTGTGGAACCCCGGTTTCCTGAATAAAAGGTCTGGACAGAGTACTGCCAATTCTAACTCGAAAAGTACGGTTAGACAGGTAACTTTCTATAACACTAAGCATGCTTCCCCGAATACCCACCTCGGACATATCCCGCAATATTCCAAAGCGCCACGTTGTGTCGTAGGCCCTTTCCATGTCGAGGAATACGGATAAGAAAAACTGCTTATGGACAAAAGCGTTTCGGATATTTGCCTCGATACGTACTAGATGGTCGGTTGTTGACCGGCCTTCTCTAAAGCCACACTGGTATGGATCGAGCAGTTTGTTTGATTCGAGGAAATGCAGGAGACGGCAGTTAATCATTTTTTCAAATAGCTTACACAGGCAACTCGTGAGTGCTATTGGTCGATAGCTTGTCACTAAAGAAGGGTCCTTCCCCTGCTTCAGAACCGGGACGACAATTGCTTCTTTCCATGTAGAAGGAATGTACCCAGCAGCCCATATTTTATTAAAAAGTGTGAGTAGAGTCATTTGGGTGTCTGTGTGGAGGTATTTGACCATATCATAGACGACTTTGTCAGGACCCGGAGCAGAGCTCTGACATTTCTTTAAGGAGGCTCTTAACTCGGCAATGGTAAAATGGCTATTGTAGGGTTCGATCCGTCTGCACTTGCGATCTAATGGCATGCGTTCTATTTGTTCTTTGTGTTTAAGGAATGACTGAGTATAATTCATTGAGCTAGATACGTACTCGAAGTGCTCCCCGAGAGCGTTAGCCTGGTCTTCCAGGCTATTTCCATAGTCATTTACCAGAGGCAAAGAGTGGGTTGATTGCCCCTTAAGCTTTTTTAGTCCACTCCACACTTTTGTTTCCTGTGTATAGGAATTAATTCCCGAGACAAACTTCTCCCAGCTGGCCCTCTTTGCTTGTCGCCGCGTCCTTCGCCCCTGTGATTTAATCTGTTTAAATTCGATTAGGTTTTCCGCAGTAGGACATTTCCGTAGTTTGCCCCAGGCTTTATTTTGTCTCCTTCGTGCCTGTCTGCAATCGTCATTCCACCAGGGAACCCGTCTTTTGGATGTAGTCCCATTTGTCTGAGGAATGAACTTCTCAGCTGCGTCAATGATAAAAGCGGTAAAATATGATACGGCATCATCTATACTAAAGTTACTTATAAAATCTTGTGATAGGTAGGTGGATTCCTTAAAACATTTCCAATCCGTTGAGGCTAGTTTCCAGCGAGAGACATGTGGAGGGGGGTCACGTTGCGTTACCAAGTTTAGACTTACTGGGAAGTGGTCACTTCCATATGGATTTTTGATGACATGCCATTCTAAATCAGGAAAAGGGAGGCAGAGCCAATCGATAGGTCTATTGATGAGTATGAATTGTGATGGAGATTATAATAGGTTGGCTCCTTCTTATTGAAGAGGCACGCACCGGAGTTTAAAAGGAAGCTTTCTATGAGTCGACCTCGTGCGTCGCATCGCGAGTCGCCCCACAGCGTGTTGTGGGCATTAAAATCTCCCACGAGCATGTAAGGCTCGGGAAGCTGATCAACAAGGTTATGAAGGTCTGTTTTTTGAAGATGATGGTTCGGGGGTACATAAATGGAACATACCGTGACCAATTTATTAAAAAGGATAGCCCGTACAGACACTGCCTCAAGGGGCGTCCGAAGGGCGACGTGTCGACAAGCTACGGACTTGTCGGCAACTATTGCTACACCGCCAGAGGCGTTAGCCTCGTTACGGTCTTTTCGGAAGATGGTGTAATTCTGAAGAAAGTTCGTGTTTGTAGGCTTCAGAAGTGTCTCTTGAACACACAGCAACTTTGGATTATGTTTGTGTAGGAGTTCTCTTATATCGTCGAGGTTGTGAATAAGTCCTCTAACATTCCATTGTAGTATTTGTGTCTCCATAATGAAGAAAGTGTTTTTGTGCTGTGTGTTCGGAAGATAGACTAGCTCACGGTGCCTTTTCCAGGCGCCGTGACGCGAGGTTTCTCTTTTCTGGAGCGGTCCAGAGATTCCCGCCGCTCCTTCGGCGCTGGCAGGCGCCGTCTGGCCGGTTGTTGTGTCCATCGCCTCTTGCGAGGCGCTGGACACGCGCTCTTGCGAGCGGTTGGTTTGACGTGACTGCCTCGTCTCGTGGGACGAGACCCTTGAAGCCACCAGCCCGGAGGTCGATGGCCCCTTGTTCTGAGATGGCGGAGCAGCGCTAGCTGCAGCCGCCGAGGGAGCGGATGGCGTCGCTGGTGGCTCACTGCGTGTGGGCCGGCCAGCCGCCGGAAACCGTTGTGTCGCTGCCCCCTGACGCGCCACATCGGCAAAGGTATTCTTTGGCAGGTATGAAGCCCGCCTACGTGCCTCCTTAAATGATATGTTATCTTTTACTTTGATTGCTACTATTTCTTTTTCTCTTTTCCAGGTTGGGCACGACCGCGAGTATGCGGCGTGCTCTCCATCACAGTTTACGCAGTGTAGGTCATTCTTGCAAGTTTCAGATGCATGTTCATGTGCGCTGCATTTAGCACAGGTCACTCGACCTCGGCAGTTCTGGGAACTATGGCCACATCTTTGACATTTGAAGCATCTCAGCGGGTTTGGCACGTACGGCCTGACACGGATTTTTATATAGCCTGTTTCGATACTTTCAGGACACATACTTGAGCCGAAGGTTAGAATAAGATGCTTTGTTGGGATTTCTTTACCATCCCGCCTCAACTTGATCCTTTTGACATCGATTACGTTCTGGTCGCTCCAGCCCTCTAGAAGTTCTGTCTCAGTCAGTTCCATCAAGTCATCGTCTGAAACGACACCACGGGTGGTGTTCAATGTGCGGTGCGGGGTAATTGTCAGTGGAATGTCCCCAAACGAGACTAGATTTGGCAGCTTTTCGTGTTGCTTCTTATCACAGAGTTCCAAAAGGAGGTCACCGCTGGCCAATTTCGTGACTTTATAACCGGGGCCAAGAGCATCTGTGAGACATTTCGCCACAAGGAACGGCGAGATGATTCTGACTGTTTTTTTCCTGTTTTTCACTATGGATAACATGATAGCGGGGGAAAACTTCTGTTTGGGTACCAAAAAATTTGAACACTTCTTCGGTGCGCCCCCTTTTATGGGGGCGATCAGGGAGTGGTGGAAAGTTCCAAGCCATATGTGAGTGTGCATGCTTTCGGCAGTAACGCCAGCCACCCACCATGGAGCCCAACAAGGGGACGCCGCAAAACATGTAAAAGAAGCCCTGCAAACGCCAGCTGTACGTTACTGCTATAACCTAATATGATATAACCTAGTTTGGTTACGTCACACATGGTTAACCCTCGCTGCCTAGAAGATAGGAAATAAATAGAAGAGGAGAAGACAGGAAAGATTGAAAGAGAGAGAAAGACAAAGAGTGGAGAGGAGGACAGGAAAAGGCAACTACCGATTTCCCCCGGGTGGGTCAGTCCGGGGGCGCCGTCTACGTGAAGCAGAGGCCAAAGAGGTGTGTTGCCTCCGCCGAGGGGCCGTAAAGGTCCGAACACCCGGCTTCGGCTCAACCCCCAGGATCCCCTTTTCCCCGGACACGGCTAAGCCACGTACGGTTAAACGCGAGAGGGGCCAACCCTCATGTGCTCGGGTCCGTGGTGTCGCAACACACCAAACGCCTGCTGACGCAGACGCCCCTGCGGGGCTGTACTTGTCCAACCTTGGTTATTTTATATTAGGTTATAGCGGCGATGCATGACTGGTGTCTGCAAGTATTCCTTCCTTGTAGCATCCCCTTGTTGGGCTCGGTGGTCGGCGGCTACCATTGCCGCCGATTTTCCATTTTTTTATATGGCAAATGCTTTTCCCCAGCTACCTGATCGCTCCCTGAAGAGGGGGTGCACCGATGAAAGTTTGAACTTCTTTATGAAACCCCCTAAAAAATCTTCCCCAAGTACCACGTGATACATAGTCAACATGAAACCAAGACAGTCCCTACTATATCTCCATTTGTTGTTGCAAAATGTCTGACAGAGGCAATAGGCTCAGGTTACAAAGTGGTATGAGCGACGAAACGGGCCGTTCGCGCGACGTGTCGCGTGGTCAAAATCGGGCGATCGCTCGGTTTTTCAGATTTGAAATTCGTCGCCCGGAAGTGCTGTGCTCAAGCAGCCAACAGTAAAATACCGGAACGGGATGTACATCAGTGACGTACTGCCGGTTGTCTCCACGTGCTTTTCGACTCGCAGCAAAGATGGGAAGCGGCGACCTTCTTCCGAAGTGCGTGACGAGCTTCAATACAACAAACTGTCAAAACTTGTTGCGTTTGGTAACATCCCTGTCTCTGCAGGCCCCCACAGATCAATGAACACTGTGCGTGGTCGTCATCATTTCTGATGACGACCTCCTTGAACTCAGTGAAAGCGAGCTGTTGGATGGATGGCAAGACCAGAACATGGTAAAAGTGCAACGAATTAAGTTATGGCGCGATGACCAGGAAATTCCAACCAAGCATGTAATAATTACCTTTAGAACAAGTGACCTCCCTGATTCAATAGAGACCGGATATTCTAAACTACGCGTGCGACCGTACATTCCCCATCCGCGCCGATGCTTCAAGTGTCAGCGTTTTGGGCATGGGTCTCGAAGCTGCCGAGGGCGCACTACTTGTGCAAAATGTGCATCTAAAGAACATTCCTCAGACATCTTCACCTCCACAACCCATTGTGCCAACTGTGAAGGAGACCACCCCACCTATTCGCGATGGTGCCCGTCATGCAAGAAAGAAAAACAAATAGAACTCAAAGTCAAAGTAAACATTTCCTTTCCAGAGGCATGCAGCGTTTTTTCTGCCCACAATCAATCTAGTCCTTCCTACACCGATGTGGCGCGCCGGGGGGCAGCGTCACATCCTGCGGCGGCCGCCCGAGTCACAGAGTGTGACGGCAGTTACGCCATCAGCCCCCCTGGCAGGAGCAGCCAGTGCTGTTCCGCCACCTACCACGCAGGGCCAGGAGACCTCCAGGCCTGCCGGTCCCAGGGCCACTGCTCGTGCAGACCGGCCCCAAAATCCCCCGACTATGCCCGCTCAGCGGGCGTCATCCAACGCCTCTGACGAGGCGATAGATGCAAGCAGCACTACTCCGGCGTCCCAGGCGCCGAAGGAAAGGCGTAGCTCCGTGGAGCACGCTGGGAGAAAAGAAAAATTACGTATCACGGGGCCTGAAAAGGTCGCGTGAGATAATTTATCTCTCTTGACACACAGCACAGAACACTTCCTATATGGCTATGCAGATAATACATAGGTATGTGAGAGGTTTATTACACTATCTTGATGACATAAAGGAACTCTTACATACGCTAAATCCAAATGTGCTGTTTGTTCAGGAGACGCACTTCAGTCCTTCACACACTAACTTTCTCCGACAATATGCAATTTACATCAGATACCGCAACAATGCCATCGCCTCGTCTGGTGGTGTGACTATAATAGTAGATAAGCGTGTCGCCTGCCAGCATTTACAGCTGCAAACGCCCCTTGAGGCAATTAGTTTCTTTTATACCCCTCCCAGCTATCAACTTTCCAAAAGAGTATTCGCAAGCTTTATCACAGAACTTCCCGAAACTTACATCGTAGTAGGCGATCTAAATGCACATAACACCCTCTGGGGAGATTCTCGTTGTGATGCAAGAGGGTGCTTAATTGAAAATTTTCTTTTCTCCACAGATGCGTGCTTGTTAAAAAAACACTCTACAGTGTGGCACACAAAACATACTCATCTATAGATTTAAGTATCGCATCAAGTACACTTGTGCCATACCTAGAGTGGAACGTGATCAAAAATCCATACGGGAGTGACCACTTCCCAATCATCCTAAAATTAACAAAAGGCGATGAGTGTGCTCCACATTCGCCCCGTTGGAAAGTCGACGGTGCGAACTGGAAACGATACAGAGAGCTGACATATATGACCTGGGATGACACCTGTACTTTTCCTATCGATGATGCAGTGTCGTATTTGACGGCGTTTATAACTGATGCTGCGTCATATGTATCCCTGAAACGAATGGATCGCCCTCTAAACGACGTATTCCCTGGTGGAATAAAGAGTGCAAGGAAGCTCGCAAAAATCTAAATAAGGCCTCGAGTCACCTTCGCGACTCTCCAACTACCGAGAATTCCATCAGGTTCAAGAAAACAAAGTCGGAAGGTAGAAGAACTCGCCGCCGTGCGAACAGGGAAAGCTGACAGAGATACATCTCAAGCATTAATTCATATACAGACGAAAGAAAAGCCTGTAACAGGGTAAACAAGATAAAAGGCCGCGAAACTCATCCGCTACCATTAGTAAATACACAAGGCGACACACTTATTGACTAAGCTGATTCTCTAGGCGCACATTTTGAAAATATTTCTAGTTCGTCCCACTAAGATACATTTCTGAGATTCCCGCAGGGGCGTCTGCGTCAGCAGGCGTTTGGTGAGCTGCGCCACCACGGACCCGAGCACATGAGGGTTGGCCCCTCCCGCGTTTAACCGTACGTGGCTTAGCCGTGTCTGGGGAAAGGGGGATCCTGGGGGATGAGCCGATGCCGGGTGTTTGGACCTTTATGGCCCCCCGGCGGAGGCAACACACCCCTTCGGCCTCTGCTTCACATAGACGGCACTCCCGGACTGACCCATCCGGGAGAAATCGGTAGTTGCCTTTTCCTATCCTCCTCTCCAACCTTCGTCTTTCTCTCTTGCTTTTAATCTTTCCTGTCTTCTCTCTTCTATATTCCTTCCGATCTTCTTGGCAGCGACGGTTAACCCTGTGTGAGTAGCCTGCCTAGGTTATTTCATATTTGGTTATAGTGGTGACGTACAGCTGGCGTCTGCAGGGCCTATGTTTACAGGCACTGCAGCGTCCCCTAGTAGGACTCCATGGTGGGTGGCTGGCGTTTCTGCCGAAACATCAATATTTGCATGGCTAGTTCTTTTCCCGCGCTTTCTGATCGCCCCCAAAAGAGGGGGCGCACCGAAGAAGTTTTTAAATTTTTTGGCCGACAAGTTGAGAACTTTCCACGCTACCACGTGGTACACAGTGAGAAAACTGAAAAGACCGTGAGAGTGATCTCACCTTTTATCGTTGCAAAGACTCTGACAGAGACTATAGGACCAGGTTACAAGGCGACGAGGATGGCCAGCGGTGACCTCCTCCTGGAACTCCGTGATAAGAAACAGCAAGATAAACTACAGAATCTAGTGTCGTTTGGAGACTTTCCTGTGACTGTGACCCCGCACCGCACCATGAACACCACCCGCGGTGTTATTTCTGATGACGACCTGTTGGATGATTGTTGGAGTTTAGTGGCGCAAGGGCCAGGTATGGCCAAAGAGCGCCATGACAGTATTAGTTCGTATCAAGACGATGGTAATGGCTTGTTAGTGGTAGATGAATAGGGAATTATATGAACATTAGATGTGGCATGGCTGTAAAGGGGCCTAAAATCAGTCGCTGTAAAGTGCGTAAAATCTATAAGTAATAAGATTATGGCAATGAGTGATTATGAGTACTATGGACATGAACAATGCATTGCGAAAGAATGATACGAGTTACAAAAAATTTAAGATACAAGAATTGGCCAGAAGCACAAGTGCCTAAACAGAGCCCTTGAAACACAAGGGCCTGGAGGCATGTGCAGTTAAAAAACTATGCAGCAACATCCTCTAGAGAGAGGATGCACTACGAACTTATTGGGCTAATAACATGTAACACAACATCTTTCAAGAAAGCAAGGACTGCGTTGGTGCTAAAAAGTGGTTCTTTACCGAGAAACATAGCGGGATGCAGAGGGACACAATAGCGATATGCGAGAGGAAAATGTTTCTTTCTTTCTCTTTCGGCTTCCCGACACTCCAAGAGGACGTGGAGGACGGTGAGCCTGTCGCCACATCTACCACATGTTGGAGGATCATTTCCATTCAATAGAAAATTGTGAGTACCATATGTGTGTCCTATTCTGAGACGACAGAATAGGACATCAGTTCGTCGTGTTTTAGTTGTACAGGGCCAGAACCCTAACTGTGGCTTAATCAAGTGGAGCTTATTAGTTGTTTCAGCGTCCCACAGACGCTGCCAGTGGCCTCGCAGTTTCCTTCGCAAAAAAGGCTTCAGATCTGTGGAGGAAATAGCAGCGGCAGGATTAATAGCTTGCGATGTAGTTGATGTGGCCAACTGGTCTGCTAGCACATTGCCCTCGATGCCTCTATGGCCAGGCACCCAGCATATTATTACATGTCTACGAGATTGGTAAATGTTACACAAGAGTGAGTAAAGCTCGATAACAACAGGATTATTATGCTTTTGTAAAGATGTTAGCGCTTTTACAAGACTCAACGAGTCTGTGAATATTATTGCCTTTTGTAGTTTCAATTTCTCTATATGCTTCACGGCAGACAGTACTGCATAGGCTTCTGCGGTGAAAATCCTTGTTAGGGGGTTCAATACGTCGGATTTAGAAAAAGAGGGGCCAACCGCGGCGTAAGATACGCCAGCATGGGACTTGGATGCGTCGGTATAGAATTCCGAGCACGAGTACTTTGATTGAAGTTCGCGGAAATGCATTGCAATTTCGAGGTCGGGAGCATGCTTTGTGACCTCTACAAAGGATAGATCACATTCTATCACCTGCCACTCCCAGGGCGGTGACAGCTTAGCTGGAGGCATTAGGCGATGTTCTAGAAGTGGGACATCCATCTCTTCGCTAAGTTCTCTTACACGCAGTGAGAAAGGCCGCCTCATAGAGGGTCGATTATAGAAAAGCGTTGAACACATCAAATCATTAAGGGTTGTAAAACAAGGATGTTCCCGATCGGAGTGCACTTTGAGAAAATAGGTGAAGCTGATGTATGTTCTCTGGAGGTGGAGTGACCACTCATTCGATTCCACGTATTAACTTTCGACGGGGCTTGTTCTGAATGCGCCAGTGGCCAGGCGGATACCTAGATGGTGGACAGGATCTAGCATTTTTAGCGCGCTAGGGGCGGCAGAGTGATATACTACGGCACCATAGTCCAATCGTGACCGAATGAGGCTCTTGTGAAGATTCATTAAACACTTCCTGTCGGTGCCCCAGGATGTGTGAGATAAAATTTTCAGTAAGTTCATTGTTCTTAGGCATTTCGCCTTGAGATGTTTTATGTGGTTGATGAAAGTAAGCTTAAGTCAAGTATGATGCCTAAAAATTTGTGATCTTTGTTTATAGGTATTTGTTGTCCATACATTTCGATAGTGGGATCTGCAACGAGACCTTTCTTCCTGGTGAAAAGAACACAAGAACTTTTGTGGGGGTTTATTTTTCGTCTGCTCACTTTGACACTTTGTTCAACCCCTGCTGTACCTGTCTCTCGCACACTGCGAGTTTACAGGACTTGAATCCTATTTGTATATCGTCCACATAGATGGAATAAAAAATAGCGGGTGGTAACGAAGCACGAAGCGTGTTCATTTTAACGATAAAGAGTGTGCAGCTGAGCACGCCTCCCTGGGGTACACCAGTTTCCTGCACAAAAGGTCGTGATAGAACATTGCCAACTCGAACACGGAATGTGCGATTCAGCAGATAACTTTCAATCATATTTAACATATTACCACGTATACCAAAGTGGGAGAGGTCTCTCAGTATTCCAAACCGCCATGTGGTGTCATAGGCCTTTTCCATGTCTAGGAATACAGACAGAAAGAACTGTTTGTGAACAAAAGCTTCGCGTATCTGCGCCTCGATACGTATCAAATGGTCAGTGGTGGACCGACCCTCGCGAAATCCGCACTGGTATGGGTCAAGCAGTTTGTTTGATTCAAGGAAATGTAATAGGCGACGGTTTATCATTTTTTCGAAGACTTTGCAGAGACAGCTTGTTAGCGCTATCGGCCGATAACTCGATACAGACGATGGATCCTTCCCCTGCTTCAGGATAGGGATCACTATGGCCTCTTTCCAGGCAGAGGGGATCTCGCCGGAAATCCATATAGAGTTATACAGACAGAGAAGGGTTTTCTTCGTTTCAGAGGGCAGGTTCTTCAACATTTCATATAATATGCGGTCAGGGCCTGGGGCAGATTGGTTGCAACAGGCGAGTGATGCCTGAAGCTCTGCTAAAGAGAAAGGCAAGTTATAAGGCTCGTTCCCGGTGCTCTTTCGGTCTAGTTTTTGTTTTTCTATTGCTGCTTTGTGTTTTGTAAATTCTGGGGAATAGTGCAATGAACTGGACACATGTTCAAAGTGTGCACCCAGGTGGTTTGCTTGGTCTTCCAAGCTGTCGCCCTGTGTGTTTACCAAAGGGAGTGAATATGTTTGTCGTCCTCTCACCTTGTTAACCCTGTTCCAGACTTTGGCCTCATCTGTATACGAGTGTATACCTGATAAAAACTTCTGCCAGCTCTCTCTTCTGGCCTGTCGGCGCGTTCTCCTGCCTTCGGACTTTACCTTCTTAAAATTGATAAGATTCTCCGCAGTAGGAGAATCGCGTAGCAACCCCCACGCTTTGTTCTGTTTTCTACGAAAGTTCCTACATTCGTCGTTCCACCATGGGACACGGCGTTTGCATGCCGCACCACTTATTTCGGATATGCATTTAGAAGCCGCATCAATTATGAGGGAAGTAAAATATTCCACAGCAGCATCAGTTCCTAACGAAGACATGTTGGCCCACGAGATGCTACTAGTAAGATTTCGAAATTTCTCCCAATCGGCTGTGTCAATCTTCCATCGAGGGGCTTGTGGTGACGGCTCAGTTTTGGTTGTTCGCAGTAGTATTGGGAAGTGATCGCTCCCGTACGGATTTTTGGTAACTTCCCATTTAAGTTCAGATAATAGAGACGGGAAAGCTATGCTAAGATCAATAGAAGAAAAGGTTCTGTTTGCGAGACAGTAAAATGTAGGTTCCTTCTTGTTCAGGAGACACGCGCCAGAGGAGAAAAGAAATTGTTCAACAAGACGACCTCGCGCATCGATACGAGAGTCGCCCCACAGACTACTGTGCGCATTGAAATCGCCAAGAACAAGATAGGGTTCTGGCAATTCATCTATAAGCGACTGAAATTCATGTTTATGTAAGTGGTAATGGGGGGGGGGGTATGTAAAGCGAGCAAATTGTGACGAGCTTGTTTAGGAGAACAAGTCGGACTGCCACTGCTTCAAGTGGCGTTTGCAGCTTCAAACGTTGACACGCTATGCTTTTGTGAATTATAACGGCAACACCGCCTGAGGATGCACGAGCATCATCGCGGTCTTTACGAAACGTAACATACTGTCGGAGAAAGTTCGCATGTTCCGATTTTAAGTGAGTTTCCTGTACCCACAGCACTTTTGGATTATGTTCGTGGAGAAGTTCTTGTACATCATCGAGGTTCCTAAGAAGGCCTCTGATGTTCCATTGTATGATTTGTGTATCCATACTGAATGTAAATGGGTGCTATGTGTACTAAAAACAACAAGGAAGTGTTGCATTAGATTACAGAGTCCTTTCCAGGCCCTGTAACGCGGGATTTGTCCTTTCTGAAGCGGTCGAGGGAACCTCGCCGCTCCTTAGGAGCTTGGTGCGCCGTCGGGATGGGTGTGGTGTCCATTGCTTCTTGTGAAGCGCCGGACACGCGCTCTTGCGAGCGAGAAGTTTCGCGGGAAAGTCTCCCCTCGAAGGACGAGGCATTCGCGCCCACCAGCCCTGAGGTCGATGGTGCTGCCTTTGGGCCTGAGCTGCGCCGGCTGTTGCTAGCGCCAGCAGGGGCCGATGAGGGTGAGGCAGCCTTGACTGCACCCACCGTGGGAGCTGCTGGCGGGCCTGCGGGTTCGCTACGCGAAGCGCAGGCTGCCACCGAGGACTGTTGTTGTGCCGGCAACCCTAGGGTAACCGGGCCTGTTTGCTGGTTGGGTGGAGTAGGCTTAGCGCCTTCCACCCTGGGGGCAGAAGCCACAAGCGACAGCTCGCTGCGTGCGGGCTGTGCAGGTGGCATTAGCCGCTGCGACGCTGCCCCTTGACGCGCCACATGAGCATAAGTAGTGGTGTGGAATGGTGAGCACCTTTTGCGTGCTTCCCTGAACGATATGTTTTCACGGACTTTCAGTGTTATAATTTCCTTCTCTTTTTTCCAACTTGGACAAGACCGGGAGTACGCTGGATGCTCACCATCGCAATTAACGCAGTGAGGTGTGGCCTCGCAATTGTCTGAGGCATGACCTTGTACTCCACACTTAGCACAGGTGCGTCGACCACGGCAGCTCTGCGAGCCATGGCCGAATCTTTGACATTGGTAGCAACGCCTAGGGTTTGGTATGTAAGGTCTTACAGCTATCTTTGTGTAGCCTGTTTCAATGCTTTGTGGCAATTCGCTCAAATCAAAGGTAAGTATCAGATGTTTCGTGGGGATTTCTTTGTTGTCCCGTCTCATAACAATGCGCTGCACATTCGTGACGTTTTGCTCCTTCCAACAGTTCAGTTTCAGATAGGTCGATGAGGTCTGCTTCTGATACTACCCCCCGTACTGTGTTCATGGACCGATGCGCTGAAACGGTAACTGGGACATCACCAAAAGTAACCAAGTTTGCCGAGTCTATTGTATTGTTCTTTGTCACGTAGTTCAAGAAGAAGGTCCCCGCTTGGCATTTTGGTGACCTTGTAGCCAGGGCCTAGCGTTTTGGTCAAGCTTTTTGCAACTACATATGGGGATATGGTTCTTGCTAGTTTTTCGGTTCTTTGACTATGTACTACTTGGAATCGAGGGAAAATGTCTTTTGGTCTGGTGAACAAGTTCAGAATATCATCGGTGCGTCCCCTCTTCTGAGGGAGACGATCAATCCCCTCTTCTGAGGGAGACGATCAAGAAGTCGGGGAAAAGCGGGTGTTCCCATACCAGTTTGGTGTTTTTCGGCAGCAATGGCAGCCACCCACCACGGAGTCCAACAAGGGGACGCTGCAGCACTTAACGTGTAAGGCTGCAGGCGCCAGCCGTACATTGCCGCTATAACCTTATATATAAACCCAAGGGAGGGCACCTACACAAGGTTAACCCAAGCCGCCTATGGAAATTGAGGAAGTAACAGAAGAGAAGAGATGACAGGACAGTGAAGACAGAAAAATAGAGCAGAGGAAGATCGGAGAGGGGGACAGGAAAAGGCGACCACCGATTTCCCCCGGGTGGGTCAGTCCGGGGGTGCCGTCTACGTGAAGCGGAGGCCAAAGAGGCGTGTTGCCTCCGCCGAGGGGCCATAAAGGTCCGAACACCCGGCATCGGCTCAACCCCCAGGATCCTCTTTTCCCCGGACACGGCTAAGCCGCGCACGGCTACACGCGGGAGGGGCCAACCCCCATGTGCTCGGGTCCGTGGTGTCGCAAGACGACCTGTTGGAGCTCACCGAAGATGAACTTTTGGAAGGATTCAAAGAACAAAATGTTTTGACTGTAAAACGAATCAAGATGAGGCGCGATGGTAAGGAGCTAAAGACAAAACATATAATTCTTACTTTTGGTTCTAGTGTTCTACCCAAGACCATTGAAGCCGGATACATTAAATTACGTGTAAGGCCATACGTGCCAAACCCTCTTCGATGCTTCAAATGCCAAAGATTCGGCCACAGTTCGCAGAACTGCCGAGGCCGTCAGACTTGTGCGAAATGCAGTGCAACTGAGCATCTCTCTGAATCATGCGAAAACTCTCTCCACTGTGTGAACTGTGATGGGGAGCACGCCGCATACTCGCGGTCGTGCCCATCCTGGAAAATAAGAAAAAGAAATTGTAACAATTAAAGTAAAAGAAAATCTAACGTTCAAGGAGGCACGCAGGCGGGTATCCTACCTGCCAAAGAAAACCTTTGCCGAAGTGGCGCGTCAGGGGGCAGCGTCGCAACGGCTTCCGGCGGCTGTCCGGCCCACACTAGAGCACTGCACGGGCCGATTTTTGCGGCCCGGGCCCGGCCCGGGGCCGTTTTTAGATTGGGCGGCCCGCCCGAGCCCGATCAAAACTTTTATGGCGAGACCCGGGCCCGGCCCGGGCCCGGAAATAATCTACGTTACCCGCCCGGCCCGGCCCGCCACCCCTTTACCTTAAGCCCGAGCCCGGCCCGAGCCCGGCTCGAAACCGGCCCGAACCCGGCCCGAGACCGAAAAATACATGTTTTTCAGAGTTGAGAAGCCCGAGAATAACTCGCAGAAAGCCCGAGCCCGGCCCGGGCCCGCGTCAAAAACCCGAGCCCGGCCCGGGCCCGGGTCAAAAAGCACACGCCGTGCCCGAGCCCGGCCCGAGCCCGTGAAAAAACTGCTCTACCCGGCCGGCCCGTGGGCCGGGCCGGGCCCGGGCTTTCGGGTAAGCCCGAGCCCGTGCAGTGCTCTAGCCCACACACAGTGAGCCGGCAGTGACGCCATCCGCCCCCCCCCCCCCGGCGGCTGCAGCTCGCGCTGCTCCGCCATCTCACAAGAAGGGGCCATCGACCTCCGGGCTGGTGGCCTCAAGGGCCTCGTCCCTCGAAACGAGGCCTTCCCGTCAAACCAACCGCTCGCAAGAGCGCGTGTCCAGCGCCTCGCAAGAGGCGATGGACACAACAACCTGCCAGACAGCGCCGCAAGCGCCAAAGGAGCCGCGAGAATCTCGCGATCGCTCCAAAAAAGAAAAATCCCGCATCACAGGGCCCGACAAGGTCTCTGTAAGTTAAATTAGTCTCTTTTAAACACACAGCACAAAAAAAACACTTCCAACATGAATACACAAATAATACAATGCAACGTGAGAGGACTCCTACACAACCTCGATGACGTCAAAGAAATCCTACACAGATTTAATCCTAAGGTGTTGTGTGTTCAAGAGACACACCTTAAATCTACCCATGGAATCAAACTTTCTTCGGCAATACGCCATTTTTCGTAAAGACCGCGATGACACAGTCGTGTCTTCCGGTGGTGTGGCTATTGTAGTCGATAGAGGTATTGCCTGCCGGGAATTAAAACTTCGTACGCCCCTAGAGGCAGTTGCTGTCCGAGGGGTGTTGTTTGACAAGCTGATCACTATCAGCTCTATATACATCCCTCCCAACTATCAACTACGTAAAACCGAATTTCCAAACTACATAAATGAACTTCCGGAGCCATACATAGTTCTCGGAGATTTCAACGCACATAACACCTTGTGGGGAGACTCGCGTTGTGATGGAAGTGGTCGCCTAATTGAAATCCTTCTTTTTTCCTCAGGAGCATGTCTACTTAATAAGAAAGAGCCAACGTACTAAAGCGTGGCGCATAATTCATACTCCTCCATAGATTTGAGTATCGTGTCGAGTACACTAATTCCGTACCTGCAGTGGTCAGTTCTGAAGAACCCCTTTGGGAGCGACCACTTTCCAATTATGCTAAGCTTAACAAAACAAGATGGATGCTCGCCACATGTTCCCCGATGGAAGGTTGACTCTGCTAACTGGCAACTTTTTAAAGAAATAACATATTTAGGCCGGGATGACATTGCCTCTCTTAACATAGACGATGCTGTGGCGTATATAACAGGTTTTATCACTGACGCTGCAGAAAGGTGCATACAACAAACTAATGGACTAGCTAATAAGCGTCGCCTGCCTTGGTGGAACGAGGAATGCCAAAAAGCACGTAAAAAGCAAAACAAGGCTTGGGGATTATTCCGCAACTCCCTAACAGCCGAAAACTTGATTAATTTTAAAGAAGCAAAATCGCAGGGTAGGAGAACGCGCAGACGTGCTAAAAGAGAGAGCTGGGAAAAGTACATCTGCAGCATAAATACGTACACCGATGAAACGAAAGTCTGGAATAGGGTAAATAAATTAATAGGTCGGGAGTCACATCCCCTACCCTTAGTAAATAGCCTGAAAGACCAGGCGGATAGTCTAGGCAAACACTTCGAATATGTATCGAGTGAATCGCACTATACACAATCTTTCCTGAAGTTCAAAGAACGCGAAGAGCGGCAGCCCCTTAATCGCAAAGGTTCATCAAATGAGGCTTACAACCGACCATTCAGCTTAGCCGAACTTAAAGCATCTCTTGCTTGTTGCAACAACTCGGCGCCAGGTGGCGACCGTATCATCTACGAAATGATTAGGTACTTGCACCCCGAAACACTGACAACACTCCTCTCTCTCCTTAATGCCATGTGGGCGGCTGGATATATTCCTTCCTTGTGGAAAGAAGCCATAGTCATCCCAATTCTTAAACAAGGCAAGGACCCGTCTTTAGCTAGCAGCTACAGGCCAATAGCGCTAACAAGCTGCCTGTGCAAGTTGTATGAAAAAATGATAAACCGGCGCTTAATCTGTTTCCTAGAAAATGACAAAATACTAGACCCCTTCCAGTGTGGCTTCCGAGAAGGTAGATCAACAATAGACCACCTTGTTCGCATCGAGGCAAACATCAGAGATGCGTATATACATAAACAGTTTTTACTTTCGGTCTTTCTAGATTTAGAGAAAGCGTACGACACGACATGGCGCTTCGGGATTCTGCGAGATCTTTCCGCGATGGGGGTCCGTGGAAATATGTTAAACACAGTCGAAAGCTACTTGTCTAACCGGACGTTTCGCGTAAGAGTGGGCAATGTTTTATCTAGAACATTCACCCAGGAGGCTGGCGTGCCACAAGGGGGTGTGCTTAGTTGCACACTCTTTATTGTAAAAATGAACTCCCTGTATACAGTTATTCCACGCAGCATGTTTTATTCTGTGTATGTCGATGATGTACAGATAGGTTTCAAATCATGCAACATTGCTATCTGCGAACGACAGGTACAGCTTGGATTAAACAAACTGTCTAAATGGGCTGATGTAAATGGATTTAAAATAAATGCAAAGAAAAGTACGTGCATACTTTTCTCAAACAAAAGAGGCATGACACCAGTGCCAAATCTCACGATTAATCAAGAGGAACTATCCGTGAGCAGTGAACATAAATTCCTTGGAATAATTCTAGACTCGAAGCTTACCTTTATCCCCCATCTTAAGTATTTGAAGGCAAGGTGTCTGAAGACGATGAACCTTTTAAAAATTTTGTCGCGCGCAACATGGGGTAGTGACCGAAAATGCCTCCTGAACTTGTACAACAGTCTTGTCCGCTCACGCCTTGATTACGGAGCTATAATTTATAATTCCGCAACGCCAAGTGCATTAAAAATTCTAGACCCCGTTCACCATCTGGGCCAATCCAGAGCCTCTACGTAGAGTCAAATCAGTGGTCACTTCATCTGCAGCGTTCATATAATAGTTTTACATATTTTCTTAGAGTACACGCGAACATTCAACATCCCTTTTATTCAACCATAAACGACATGACCACTGCCACACTCTTCCAAAATCGACCGGCATCGAGAAAGCCGTTCTCTTTGCGTGTGAGGAATCTTAGTGAGGAAATGGGTGTTCCGTTGCTTGAACACTGTCTTATGGCTCCAGCGAAACTGTTACCGCCGTGGCAGTGGCAGCTCATAGAGTGTGACACATCATTCGTAGAGGTCACTAAGCACGCACCAGAGGCACATATCAAAATGCATTTCCTTGAACTCCAGTCCATGTACACATGCACAGAGTTTTATACAGACGCTTCTAAGTCACGTGACGGGGTGTCGTATGCAGCCGTCGGCGCATCCTTCTCGCAATCCGGTGTACTCGACCCGGAAGCAAGTATCTTTACGGCTGAGGCCTGTGCACTATTGTCAGCTGTGAGGCATATAAGGAAATCTAAACTTGAAAAATCAATCATATTTACAGACTCTCTAAGTGTCGTAAACGCTTTAAAGTCACCCTGTAAACAGAGAAATCCTATAGTTATTGAGCTCTATTCCGTACTGTGTAGAGCGTATGTATCTAACCAGCATATCATTATATGCTGGGTGCCTGGCCATAGAAGCATTGAGGGTAATGTGCTAGCTGACCGAATGGCTACGTCAATAACACCGCACGCTACTAATTCTACAGCTGCTGTTTCTGCAACAGATTTGAAACATTTCTTGCGTAAGAAATTGCGAAGCCATTGGCAACGTCTGTGGGATGCATAAACAAATAATAAGCTTCACTTGATTAAGCCACAGTTAGGTTTCTGGCCCCCCGTAGCGAAAACACGACGAACTGATGTCCTATTCTGTCGTCTCAGAATAGGTCATACATTTGGCACCCATAGTTTTTTGTTGACCGGGGATGAACCACCAACCTGTGGTAGATGTGGTGAGAGGCTAACCGTCCTCCACGTTCTCCTGGAGTGTCGGGATGCCGAAGCAGATAGAAAAAAACATTTCCCTTTAGCTTACCGCTATCATGTCCCTCTGCATCCCAGTATGTTTCTTGGTGAGGAACCGCTGTTTAGCACCAAAGCAGTCCTCGCTTTCTTAAACGACGTGGTACTGCATGTTATAAGCCCAATAAATTCATAGCGCATCCTCCCTCCAGAGGATGCTGCTGTGATAGTAGTTTTGTATAAGCACATGCCTCCAGGCCCTTGTGGTTCAAGGGCTCTGTTTAGGCAGTAGTGCTTCTTTCCAATTACTACATCTTAAATATTTTAAACATCGTGTCATTCTTTCTCAATGCATTCACCATTTCATAGTACACGTCATTAGTCATTGCCATGATTTTAGTGCATATATATTTTACGCATTTTACAGCGATTATTTTTAGGCCCCTTCACAGCCACACTTCATCTACTTCTCAGAATTCATCGCTCCACTGCACACTCACAAACACTGGCATGGCGCTCTTTGGCCATAACTGGACCTTGCGCCATAAAACACCACACATCATCATCATTTCTGAGATACCGGCAACAAGTCGAGCGACTGCCTCTGTATCGGAAAGGAAACAGAAATGAACCTTACAACCGTCCATTTAACATGGCGGAATTTCAGGCTGCACTAAACGGTTGTAGCAGGTCCTCTCCAGGAAGTGACACAATACTGTATGAAATGATCAAACACCTAAATCCCGACACCCACAAAACACTACTGTCACTCTTTAATTCCGTGTTATCTGCCGGCTACATTCGTCCGCCTGGAAAGAAGCAATAATCCTTCCAATACTAAAAGAATGCAAGGACCCGACTTCGGTCACCAGTTATAGGCCTATAGGCGTCTTGCGCTGGAGCTTGAGGTAGAGTAGCGGCGCCTGGTGGCGGCGAAAAACGTCATCTGGGTAGTACCAGCTTGAGTAGTATTGAGCCCTGGCTGTGGCGAAGCACGTTTCTAGCCCGAGTTTTGCGTCGATTCGCACTTTTTTTCTGCCCTGTTGCGAGCGCGAAAAGGCTCGTCACTTCTCACAGACCACGCTGCGAGCTGGCCGCAGCCTATAGTTTAACGAAAACGGACTCTCTGTGTGCCGTGGGACGTAATGCTGGAAGCAGAAGACATCGGCGACGCTGATCCCGCAGGGGCGTCTGCTTCTGCAGGCGTTTGGTGCATGGCGACACCACGGACCCGAGCCAACGGGGGGGTTTCGACCCCCTCCCACGTGTCGCCGTGCGTGGCTTAGCCGTGTCCGGGGAAAAGGGGATCCTGGGGGTTGAGCCGAAGCTGGGTGTTTGGACCTTTACGGCCCCTCGGCAGAGGCAGCATACCTCTTCGGCCTCTGCTTCACGTAGACGGGCTGACCCAAAACCGGCTGGTCGCCTTTTCCTATCCCCCTCTCTGCCCTTTTTTCTTTCCTATCTCCTTTCTTTACTGTCCTGTCTCCTATTCTCTTCCGTTACTTCCACGTTTTCATAGGCGGCTCGGGTTAACTTTGTGTATGTGCCCTCTCTTGGGTATCTTATATTGGGTTATAGCAGCAATGCACGGCTGGCGTCTGCAGCCTTACACCTTAAGTGCTGCAGCGTCCCCTAGTTGGGCTCCGTGGTGGGTGGCCGCCATTGCCACCGAAATAAACCGAACTAATATGGGAACACCTGCATTTCCCTGTCTACTTGATCGTCACCCTCACAAGAGGGGGCGCACCGATGAAATATTAAACCTATTCAGACCAAAAGAAATTTTTCCCCGATTCCAAGTTGTGCACAGTGAGAAAACTGAAAAACCAGCTCGAACCGTCTCCCCTTTTCTTGTTGCGAAAGGCTTGACTGACGCCCTTGGCCCAGGTTACAAGGTCACCAAAATGGCGAGCGGGGACCTCCTGCTTGAGATCCGTGATAAAGCGTAGCAGAATAAATTGAACAAGCTTGTGGCATTTGGAGACATACCTGTTACCGTCTCACCTCATCGGTCTATGAACACAGCACGTGGAGTAGTGTCTGATGAAGATCTAATCGACTTGTCCGAAACCGAACTATTGGAAGACTGGAAAGAACAAAACGTAACAAACGTACAGCGCATCATTATCAGAAGAGAAAATAAGGAAATTCCCACTAAACACCTGATCCTGACTTTTGCCACTTGCGATCTGCCACAAACCATAGAAACTGGATACACAAAGTTAGCTGTCAGGCCATACATCGCCAATCCCAGAGGATGCTTCCAATATCAAAGATTTGGCCACGGCTCGCAGAGCTGCCGTGGTAGACTCACATGTGCGAAATGTGGAACGCAAGGTCATTCCTCAGACAACTGTGAAGCGACACCTCACTGTGTAAACTGTGATGGTGAGCATCCAGCTTACTCCCGGTCTTGTCCGAACTGGAAAAAAGAAAAAGAAATTATCACTCTCAAAGTTCGTGAGAACATCTCCTTCAAGGAAGCATGTAAAAGGTGCTTGCCATTCCACAGCACAACATATGCCGAGGCGACGCGTCAGGGGGCAACGTCGCACCGGCTTCCGCCACCTGCCCGGCCCGCGCGCAGCGAGCCGCCGGCTGTGGCAGCCGCCCCTATGGTGGGAAGCGGCCAAGGCTGCCTTGCCATCACCGAACTTGGCCACACCAGTGGCCCCTGCTAGCTCTGGCAGCAGCCAGGTTAGCACGGAGGCTAAGGAGGTACCGTCAACCTCCGCAATGGTGGGGACAAAGGCTTCGTCTTCCGATGCGAAGCCAAACCGACGTACACATCGCTCGTTAGAGCGAGTGTCCAACGCCTCGCAAGAGGCAATGGACACAACTTCTCAGACGGCACACGGAGTGCCTAGGGAGATGCGACTCTCCCAAGAACGCTCCAAAAAAGACAAGACACCAGTTACATCGCCTGTAAAAGGCTCTGTAAAATAGGCTGTACACACCCCTTGAAACACACAGCACCTTTTATTTTCCTCCAACATGAATAAAATAATGCAGTGGAATGTTAGGGGACTAATCCACAACCTAGACGATATCCAAGAACTTCTCAGTAAATTTAATCCAAAGGTGCTGTGTGTTCAAGAAACACATCTAGACTCCAGAAACAGCAACTTCCTACGTCAGAATATTGTTTTCCGAAAAGATCGCGAGGTTTCTGCCGCATCATCTGGTGGTGTGGCCATCATACTCGACAGAAGTGTAGCCTGTCAGCAACTTCCACTTAATACGGCACTTGAGGCGGTAGCCGTTCGTGCTGTACTTCTGGGTAAACTCGTTACCATTTGCTCGCTCTCCCCCGCAGGGGCGTCTGCGAAAGCAGGCGTTTGGTGTGTTGCGACACCACGGACCCGAGCACATCGGGGGTTAGACCCTCCCACGTTTAACCGTGCGTGGCTTAGCCGTGTCCTGGGAAAAGGGGATCCTGGGGGTTGAGCCGAAGCCGGGTGTTTGGACCTTTAAGGCCCCTCGGCGGAGGCAACACACCCCTTTGGCCTCTGCTTCACGTAGACGGCACCCCCGGACTGACCCGCCCGGGGGAAACCGGTAGTCGTCTTTTCCTATCTCTCTACCATCATCTTCGTCTTTCCCTTCCACTTTTAATCTGTCCTGTCCTCTCATCTTTTCCATTCACTTCGACTTTTCCTGGCGGCAAGGGTTAACCTGGTGTAGCTGTCCTACCTTGGGTATACCATATTGGGTTATAGCAACGGCATACTGCTGGCGCTGTGCAGACTTATGTTCTGCCACGTCCCCTTGTTGGGCTCCGCGGTGGGTGGCAGACGCCGTTGCCGAACAAGTAGTTTCTTTCCATGGGATGCCCGAACCCTTTCTCAACCGATCGTGCCTCGAAAAGGGTACGCACCGATGCAACATCACTATTCTTGAACAAAAACAACGAACGTTTCCCGAAATCCCACGTCCTCCACTGCGAACAATCATCTACAAAAGCTAGAACAATTTCACCATTTCTTGTGGCCAAGTGCCTAAGAGAGACCATTGGAACTGGTTATAAGGTAACAAAGATGGCAAGTGGAGATTTGCTCCTGGAACTAAAAGACAAGGAACAGCGTTTGGTAATATCCCTGTTTCTGTGAGCGCGCATCGAACTATGAACACAGTCAAAGGCGTAGTATGAGATGAAGACTTAATGACACTGAATGAAGAAGAACTCCTGGATGGATGGAAGGACCAAGGCGTGATCCACGTGCAGCGCATCACAATCAGAAGGAATGACAACGAAATCCCAACAAAGCATTTAATACTCACTTTCAGTTCAACCACATTACCCGAGACTCTTGAAACCGGCTATGTAAAACTTCATGTTCGACCTTATATTCCGAACCCGCGACGTTGCTTCAAATGCCAAAGATTTACTCACGCATCCCAAAGCTGCCGAGGGCAGCTTATGTGCGCAAAGTGCGCCACAACTGGTCACTCTTCTGACGATTGCAAAAATGACGAGGTACATTGTGCGAACTGCGACGGCAGTCACCCGGCATACTCCAGAGCTTGTTCAGCCTGGAAGAAAGAAAAAGAAATAATTACTGTAAAAGTGAAGGAGAATATCACATTCCGCGAAACACGTCAACGTATCTCCTCGTTGTTCTTGCTTAAAACATCTTTCGCCGAAGTGGTGCAACGGGAGGCGGCACCACAACGGCCTCTGGCGGTAGCCCGGACCACGCCAAGCGTGCCGAGGCTAACGCCACCCGCCCCTAACGTGGGAGCAGCCAACGCTGCCCTGCCATCTCTCAAAGTGTCCACAACAGTGGCCTCTACAAGCTCCGGCAGCAGCCAGGCCACCGCAGAGGCCACAGGAGTCCTGTCGACCTCCGGTACGGTGGGGACGAAGACTTCGTCGCTCGAGACGAAGTCTTCCAATTACAGGGCCTGACAAAGGCCTTGTAAAGTTACTCTCCTCCCTTTTGAGACACACAGCGCATTTTGTTTTCCTCCAACATGAACACAATAATGCAGTGGAATGTTAGAGCACTGGTGGTGTGGCCATCATACTCGACAGAAGTGTAGCCTGTCAGCAACTTCCACTCAATACGGCACTTGAGGCGGTAGCCGTTCGTGTTGTACTTCTGGGTAAGCTGATAACCATTTGCTCGCTCTACATACCCCCACATTACCCATGAATTTCAATCATTTATAGATGAATTACCAGAACCTTACCTCGTTCTTGGCGATTTCAATGCACACAGCAGCTTGTGGGGCGACACGCGTATCGATGTGCGAGGACGCCTAATCGAACAATTTCTTTTCTCTTCTGGTGCGTCTCTCGTGAATAAGAAGGAACCCACCTACTACAATCTCGCAAACAAAACGTTTTCTTCCATTGATCTCAGTGTAGCCTCCCCGTCTATATTTGGTGAACTTAAATGGGAGGTTATAAAAAATCCTTACGGGAGTGACCACTTCCCGATACTGCTGAGATCGCCACTACAAAACGAACCTCCACCACAGGCACCTCGCTGGAAGCTGGATATGGCAGATTGGGAGAAATTCCAGTCTTACAAGTAGTATCTCGTGGTCTGACATATCTTCGCTGGGAATTGATGCTGCCGTCGAGTATCTTACATCCTTTATAATTGATGCCGCTTCTGAATGTATACCTGAAAAAAGTGGTGCGACTTGCAAACGCTGTGTCCCATGGTTGAACGACGAATGTCGGAACGCTCGTAGGAAGCAGAACAAGGCGTGGGGGTTGCTAGGCGACTCCCCAACTGCGGAGAATCTTGTCAATTTTAAGAAAATTAAATCGGAGGGCCGAAGAACGCGCCGACAGGCCAGGAGAGAGAGTTGGGAGAAGTTTTTATCAGGCATCAACTCATATACAGACGAGGGCAGAGTCTTGAAGAAAGTTAATAAGATAAACGGGCTACAAACTTATTCACTCCCGTTGGTAAACACACAATGCGACAGTCTGGAAGACCAAGCTATCTGCCTGGGAGCACATTTTGAACATGCGGCAAGCTCATCCCTTTATTCGCCAACATTTAAAAAACACAAGGCTACAATAGAAAAACAGAAAATAGAAAGAAAATGCACCGGAGACGAGGCATACAACCAGCCATTTTGCATCGCTGAGCTATATGCATCGCTTAGTTGTTGCAACAAGTCTGCCCCAGGCTCTGACCGCATAGTTTATAAAATGCTAAAACACCTTCCCCATGAAACAAAGAAAACGCTCCTCTGCCTTTACAATGCTATATGGTCCTCCGGCAAGATCCCCGCCGCCTGGAAAGAGGCCATTGTCCTCCCTATACTGAAGCAGGGCAAGGACCCATCGTCTGTTTCGAGTTACCGGCCTATAGCACTAACAAGCTGTCTTTGCAAACTGTTCGAAAAATTGATAAACCGCCGATTAATACATTTCCTCGAATCAAACAAACTACTTGACCCGTACCAATGCGGGTTTCGAGAGGGTCGATCCACCGCCGACCATTTGATACGTATTGAAACGCAAATTCGTGAAGCTTTTGTCCATAAGCAGTTCTTTCTGTCTGTATTCCTTGATATGGAAAAAGCCTACGACACCACGTGGCGGTTTGGAATACTTAGAGACCTCTCACACGTTGGTATACGTGGTAACATGTTAAATGTCATAGAAAGTTATTTATCTAATCGCACACTCCGTGTTCGTGTGGGAAATGCTGTATCAAGACCATTTGTGCAGGAAACTGGAGTGCCACAGGGCGGGGTGCTGAGTTGCACTCTATTTATCGTAAAAATCAGTTCTTTGCGTCTGTATATCCCAAGAAACATGTTTTACTCTGCATACGTCGATGATGTACAGTTAGGTTTCGCCTCGTGCAATCTTGCAGTCTGTGAGCGACAGATTCAGCTCGGTCTGAACAAGGTGTCTAAGTGGGCAGACGAGAATGGATTTAGCCTTAACCGACAAAAGACCACCTGCGTCCTGTTCTCCAGGAAGAAGGGTCTGCACCCCGATCCTGACGTTGAGTTGCAGGGACAACGTGTGGCCGTAAAAACAGAACATAAATTTTTAGGTGTGATTCTAGATACGAAACTTACATTTATGGCACACATACAGTATATAAGAAACAAGTGCATGAAAATAATGAATATTCTAAAAGTGTTGTCACGCACCGTTTGGGGTAGTGACACAAAGTGCCTTTTAAATCTGTATAAGAGCCTCATACTCACACGACTAGATTACGGCGCCATAGTGTACCATTCCGCTACGCCAGGCGCCCTAAGGATGCTGGATCGTGTACCATCTAGGCATCCGCCTAGCCACTGGTGCCTTCAGGACAAGTCCTGTGTCAAGCTTGTACGTAGAAGCGGACGTGTGGTCGCTTGACATGCAACGTTCATACTTAAGCCTTGCGTATTTCCTGAAAGTAAATTCGAACTCGGAACATCCGCCCTTCTCAATCATAAATGATATGACCAGTGCCACACTCTTTAATAACCGGCCGACAGTAAGAGAACCCTTCTCACTACGTATAAGAAAAATTAGTGCAGAAATGGATATCCCACTACTTGAAAATAATTTGATGGCCCCAGCAAATCCTGTGCCACCGTGGCAGTGGCAACTCATAGAGTGCGATACTTCGTTTGTAGAGGTCACAAAAGACGCTCCAGAGGCACATATCCAGATGCATTTTCTAGAAATCCAGTTCAAGTACTCGTCCTGCACTCAGTTTTACACTGACGCTTCCAAGTCACATGCAGGGGTTTCTTATGCAGTAGTCGGCCCATCGTTCTCCGAGTCCGATGTACTGCACCCGTAAACAAGCATTTTTACGGCTGAAGCCTATGCACTTTTATCAGCCGTGAAGAATATAGGCAAGTCAAAACTCAAACGATCAATAATATTTACAGACTCCCTCAGCGTTGTAAAAGCTATCATGACTCTACACAGACACAAAAACCCTGTACTCATTGAACTGTATTCTGCTCTGTGCAAAGCATATATGTCTAACCAGCATATTATTTTGTGCTGGGTGCCTGGCCATAGAGGCATCGAGGGCAATGTTCTGGCTGATCAAATGGCCTCATCAACTACATCGCGAGCCCTTAACCCTACAGCTTCTATCCCTGCCGCAGACCTCAAGCCCTACTTAAGAAATAATCTTCGAAGCCACTGGCAGCGCTTGTGGGATGCCGAAACGAACAATAAGCTCTATCTAGTTAAGCCACAGATAGGTCCCTGGCATCCCGTTACGAAAATACGAAGAACTAATGTCCTATTCTCTCGTTTGAGAATAGGACATACATACGGCACCCACAATTTTCTTTTAACTGGAAATGACCCACCAACCTGTGGTAGATGTGGAGAGAGGCTTACCGTGCTCCACGCCCTCGTGGAGTGCAGGGAAGCCGAAACAGAGAGAAAAAGGCACTTTCCTCTAGCGTACCGGTACTGTCTTCCTCTCCATCCCGCTATGTTTCTGGGTGACAAACCCCTCTTTAACACCAAAGCTGTCCTGGGTTTTCTTAGTGATGTTACATTGCATGTTATTTGCCCAATAGTTTCATAGCGCATCCTCTCTCCAGAGGATGCCGCTGCGATAGTAGTTTTGTATAGCACGGGTCTCCAGGCCCTTGCATTTCAAAGGGCCTGTCAAGGCAGTAGTGCTTTTTGAAAGACTTATCAGTGATAAATTCTCATTTATCATCATTATCTTGCAATTTGTTCTTTCGTTTCATAGTGCACCTCATTAGCCATTGCCATAATTTTATTACATATATATTTTACGCATTTTACAGCGATTGTTTTTAGGCCCTTTTACAGCCACGACACATCTACCTTTCGGAATTCATTGCTCCATTGTCAACTTATTAACACAGGCCTGGCGCTCTTTGGCCATACCTGGCCCTTGCGCCATTAAACACCATGTTGGTTACACATGTTGCTTCGTCTGCGTTTCGCAAGACCTACTGATAGAAAACTATATGCGTAGCAATACACACCAGAGATACATGCTGCTTGAAGAACCAGAAAAGTATTTTTTTTTCTTCAAAGGGAACCGTACAATAGTAGAATGAAAGCCGACACTGCGGCGGCAATGCACGCGCAATCATCGAGCGGCATTAGAAAATAATAAAAAATAAATAAATAAAAGAAAGAAAAGGAATTTATTCTTAAGGCATAACTACATGTCATATGCAATTATGAACCCCATTTGATTGGTCTGAACGCAAATACCAGCGCGCGAATTTGTGCGAATGACCCTGCCGAGCAGTATCGCCAGCAGTTTCCAACGGCGCGACCTGGATGCGGCCCAATCCACTTCGACCGCAGTGCCGCCCCAGTATTTTTCCACGTCGGGCGCCTCACTGCAAAGCATGCGCCGCCCCAGCCGCTCGTCCCACTCGACCATATTCTAGTACACTCTAGTAGTACCAAGCTCGGTCGTCTGCTTCAGAAAGCACGTTTACAATATGGACCCGCCACTTTCGGTTGTGTTGTGCAAATGCTTGCAGCGAACATCGGGCGCCGAATATTTTTCAGGGTGGCACGCTGCGTAAAGGCAAGAAATTATGCAACGCCGAATACGTGTAAGCCGTTCAAGAAACTTGTTTTAGGGCGGTGTCAATCGCAAGTGAAGCGAGTCGCGTACGAAGTTGAAATTCAGGCAAGGTTTGCAGGCTGCTAGATTCAGGCGCACAAGCGCGAGGAAATGCTTGCTATAAATGAATTCACAGCACCGATAAGCAGACATCATGTGTACGGAACTATTCAAGCGCACGACGGCACGCGCCGTGACGACAGCGGTCTTTCAGCATGCCGCAATGTACGAACTCTTCGAGCGCACGATCGTACGCGCCGCGACGGCAGCGGTCTTTCGACATGCAGTGAAACGGCGGGCCTCCTGCAATCTTTGTTGACTGCATGCCGATAGACAAGTAATTATGCCTGCGCTCTAGTAGCGGCCATCTGTCCCTTTAGCAACTGATAAATAATCGATGCAATGCATATGAGCTCGCAGTAACGTACGTGCAAATCGCACTGCAGCGCGAGCTCGTGCGCTGCTCGCTTGATGTAGCTTTTAATGACAGCTCTCGAACATAGATGTGCTGTAATCAATACTACCTTGCTGCGCTGCCTCAACGTGCTGGCTTGAGGTCAAGGATGGGCACATTTAACTCTCTAACCTGTGCTGCTCGTAGTGGGGTAGTGAATTGTCACCGAATCAGCCCGACCATTTGTGGTCATTTGCACACACCTGGTCACTTCCCCCAGCGCGACCAACTGCAGTTATCCAGCGCGCCCGACGCTCCGCTTCGTGAGGCCTTGAATGAAAACGGTAGAATCTGATGTTGGGATTCAGGCCTTCTTTTTCATGGCAGGCCACGACGCAGCAGTAACAACGGTGACGCTTTTCCGAGGCTGAGCTAGGTCTCTCCGGATCGGCGTCGCCGATGATGATGTATGGTGTTTAATGGCGCAAGGGCCAGGTATGGCCAAAGAGCGCCAGGCCTGTGTTAATAAGTTGACAATGGAGCAATGAATTGCGAAAGGTAGATGTGTCGTGGCTGTAAAAGGGCCTAAAACAATCGCTGTAAAATGCGTAAAATATATATGTAATAAAATTATGGCAATGGCTAATGAGGTGCACTATGAAACGAAAGAACAAATTGCAAGATAATGATGATAAATGAGAATTTATCACTAATAAGTCTTTCAAAAAGCACTACTGCCTTGACAGGCCCTTTGAAATGCAAGGGCCTGGAGACCCGTGCTATACAAAACTACTATCGCAGCGGCATCCTCTGGAGAGAGGATGCGCTATGAAACTATTGGGCAAATAACATGCAATGTAACATCGCTAAGAAAACCCAGGACAGCTTTGGTGTTAAAGAGGGGTTTGTCACCCAGAAACATAGCGGGATGGAGAGGAAGACAGTACCGGTACGCTAGAGGAAAGTGCCTTTTTCTCTCTGTTTCGGCTTCCCTGCACTCCACGAGGGCGTGGAGCACGGTAAGCCTCTCTCCACATCTACCACAGGTTGGTGGGTCATTTCCAGTTAAAAGAAAATTGTGGGTGCCGTATGTATGTCCTATTCTCAAACGAGAGAATAGGACATTAGTTCTTCGTATTTTCGTAACGGGATGCCAGGGACCTATCTGTGCCTTAACTAGATGGAGCTTATTGTTCGTTTCGGCATCCCACAAGCGCTGCCAGTGGCTTCGAAGATTATTTCTTAAGTAGGGCTTGAGGTCTGCGGCAGGGATAGAAGCTGTAGGGTTAAGGGCTCGCGATGTAGTTGATGAGGCCATTTGATCAGCCAGAACATTGCCCTCGATGCCTCTATGGCCAGGCACCCAGCACAAAATAATATGCTGGTTAGACATATGCTTTGCACAGAGCAGAATACAGTTCAATGAGTACAGGGTTTTTGTGTCTGTGTAGAGTCATGATAGTTTTTACAACGCTGAGGGAGTCTGTAAATATTATTGATCGTTTGAGTTTTGACTTGCCTATATTCTTCACGGCTGATAAAAGTGCATAGGCTTCAGCCGTAAAAATGCTTGTTTCCGGGTGCAGTACATCGGACTCGGAGAACGATGGGCCGACTACTGCATAAGAAACCCCTGCATCTGACTTGGAAGCGTCAGTGTAAAACTGAGTGCAGGACGAGTACTTGAACTGGATTTCTAGAAAATGCATCTGGATATGTGCCTCTGGAGCGTCTTTTGTGACCTCTACAAACGAAGTATCACACTCTATGAGTTGCCACTGCCACGGTGGCACAGAATTTGCTGGGGCCATCAAATTATTTTCAAGTAGTGGGATATCCATTTCTGCACTAATTTTTCTTATACGTAGTGAGAAGGGTTCTCTTACTGTCGGCCGGTTATTAAAGAGTGTGGCACTGGTCATATCATTTATGATTGAGAAGGGCGGATGTTCCGAGTTCGAATTTACTTTCAGGAAATACGCAAGGCTTAAGTATGAACGTTGCATGTCAAGCGACCACACGTCCGCTTCTACGTACAAGCTTGACACAGGACTTGTCCTGAAGGCACCAGTGGCTAGGCGGATGCCTAGATGGTACAGGATCCAGCATCCTTAGGGCGCCTGGCGTAGCGGAATGGTACACTATGGCGCCGTAATCTAGTCGTGTGAGTATGAGGCTCTTATACAGATTTAAAAGGCACTTTGTGTCACTACCCCAAACGGTGCGTGACAACACTTTTAGAATATTCATTATTTTCATGCACTTGTTTCTTATATACTGTATGTGTGCCATAAATGTAAGTTTCGTATCTAGAATCACACCTAAAAATTTATGTTCTGTTTTTACGGCCACACGTTGTCCCTGCAACTGAACGTCAGGATCGGGGTGCAGACCCTGCTTCCTGGAGAACAGGACGCAGGTGGTCTTTTGTCGGTTAAGGCTAAATCCATTCTCGTCTGCCCACTTAGACACCTTGTTCAGACCGAGCTGAATCTGTCGCTCACAGACTGCAAGATTGCACGAGGCGAAACCTAACTGTACATCATCGACGTATGCAGAGTAAAACATGTTTCTTGGGATATACAGACGCAAAGAAGTGATTTTTACGATAAATAGAGTGCAACTCAGCACCCCGCCCTGTGGCACTCCAGTTTCCTGCACAAATGGTCTTGATACAGCATTTCCCACACGAACACGGAGTGTGCGATTAGATAAATAACTTTCTATGACATTTAACATGTTACCACGTATACCAACGTGTGAGAGGTCTCTAAGTATTCCAAACCGCCACGTGGTGTCGTAGGCTTTCTCCATATCAAGGAATACAGACAGAAAGAACTGCTTATGGACAAAAGCTTCACGAATTTGCGTTTCAATACGTATCAAATGGTCGGCGGTGGATCGACCCTCTCGAAACCCGCATTGGTACGGGTCAAGTAGTTTGTTTGATTCGAGGAAATGTATTAATCGGCGGTTTATTAATTTTTCGAACAGTTTGCAAAGACAGCTTGTTAGTGCTATAGGCCGGTAACTCGAAACAGACGATGGGTCCTTGCCCTGCTTCAGTATAGGGACGACAATGGCCTCTTTCCAGGCGGCGGGGATCTTGCCGGAGGACCATATAGCATTGTAAATGCAGAGGAGAGTTTTCTTTGTTTCATGGGGAAGGTGTTTTAGCATTTTATAAACTATGTGGTCAGAGCCTGGGGCAGACTTGTTGCAACAACTAAGCGATGCATATAGCTCAGCGATGCAAAATGGCTGGTTGTATGCCTCGTCTCCGGTGCATTTTCTTTCTATTTTCTGTTTTTCTATTGTAGCCTTGTGTTTTTTAAATGTTGGCGAATAAAGGGATGAGCTTGCCACATGTTCAAAATGTGCTCCCAGGCAGATAGCTTGGTCTTCCAGACTGTCGCATTGTGTGTTTACCAACGGGAGTGAATAAGTTTGTAGCCCGTTTATCTTAACTTTCTTCAAGACTCTGCCCTCTTCTGTATATGAGTTGATGCCTGATAAAAACTTCTCCCAACTCTCTCTCCTGGCCTGTCGGCGCGTTCTTCGGCCCTCCGATTTAATTTTCTTAAAATTGACAAGATTCTCCGCAGTTGGGGAGTCGCCTAGCAACCCCCACGCCTTGTTCTGCTTCCTACGAGCGTTCCGACATTCGTCGTTCAACCATGGGACACAGCGTTTGCAAGTCGCACCACTTATTTCTGGTATACATTCAGAAGCGGCATCAATTATAAAGGATGTAAGATACTCGACGGCAGCATCAATTCCCAGCGAAGATATGTCAGACCACGAGATACTACTTGTAAGACTGGAATTTCTCCCAATCTGCCATATCCAGCTTCCAGCGAGGTGCCTGTGGTGGAAGTTCGTTTTGTAATGGCGATCTCAGCAGTATCGGGAAGTGGTCACTCCCGTAAGGATTTTTTATAACCTCCCATTTAAGTTCACCAAATATAGACGGGGAGGCTACACTGAGATCAATGGAAGAAAACGTTTTGTTTGCGAGATTGTAGTAGGTGGGTTCCTTCTTATTCACGAGAGACGCACCAGAAGAGAAAAGAAATTGTTCGATTAGGCGTCCTCGCACATCGATACGCGTGTCGCCCCACAAGCTGCTGTGTGCATTGAAATCGCCAAGAACGAGGTAAGGTTCTGGTAATTCATCTATAAATGATTGAAATTCATGCTTGTGTAAAGGGTAATGTGGGGGTATGTAGAGCGAGCAAATGGTTATCAGCTTACCCAGAAGTACAGCACGAACGGCTACCGCCTCAAGTGCCGTATTGAGTGGAAGTTGCTGACAGGCTACACTTCTGTCGAGTATGATGGCCACACCACCAGTGCTCTAACATTCCACTGCATTATTGTGTTCATGTTGGAGGAAAACAAAATGCGCTGTGTGTCTCAAAAGGGAGGAGAGTAACTTTACAAGGCCTTTGTCAGGCCCTGTAATTGGAAGACTTCGTCTCGAGCGACGAAATCTTCGTCCCCACCGTACCGGAGGTCGACAGGACTCCTGTGGCCTCTGCGGTGGCCTGGCTGCTGCCGGAGCTTGTAGAGGCCACTGGTGTGGACACTTTGAGAGATGGCAGGGCAGCGTTGGCTGCTCCCACCTTAGGGGCGGGTGGCGTTAGCCTCGGCACGCTTGGTGTGGTCCGGGCTACCGCCAGAGGCCGTTGTGGTGCCGCCTCCCGTTGCACCACTTCGGCGAAAGATGTTTTAAGCAAGAACAACGAGGAGATACGTTGACGTGTTTCGCGGAATGTGATATTCTCCTTCACTTTTACAGTAATTATTTCTTTTTCTTTCTTCCAGGCTGAACAAGCTCTGGAGTATGCCGGGTGACTGCCGTCGCAGTTCGCACAATGTACCTCGTCATTTTTGCAATGCTCAGAAGAGTGACCAGTTGTGGCGCACTTTGCGCACATAAGCTGCCCTCGGCAGCTTTGGGATGCGTGAGTAAATCTTTGGCATTTGAAGCAACGTCGCGGGTTCGGAATATAAGGTCGAACATGAAGTTTTACATAGCCGGTTTCAAGAGTCTCGGGTAATGTGGTTGAACTGAAAGTGAGTATTAAATGCTTTGTTGGGATTTCGTTGTCATTCCTTCTGATTGTGATGCGCTGCACGTGGATCACGCCTTGGTCCTTCCATCCATCCAGGAGTTCTTCTTCATTCAGTGTCATTAAGTCTTCATCGGATACTACGCCTTTGACTGTGTTCATAGTTCGATGCGCGCTCACAGAAACAGGGATATTACCAAACGCTGTTCCTTGTCTTTTAGTTCCAGGAGCAAATCTCCACTTGCCATCTTTGTTACCTTATAACCAGTTCCAATGGTCTCTCTTAGGCACTTGGCCACAAGAAATGGTGAAATTGTTCTAGCTTTTGTAGATGATTGTTCGCAGTGGAGGACGTGGGATTTCGGGAAACGTTCGTTGTTTTTGTTCAAGAATAGTGATGTTGCATCGGTGCGTACCCTTTTCGAGGCACGATCGGTTGAGAAAGGGTTCGGGCATCCCATGGAAAGAAACTACTTGTTCGGCAACGGCGTCTGCCACCCACCGCGGAGCCCAACAAGGGGACGTGGCAGAACATAAGTCTGCACAGCGCCAGCAGTATGCCGTTGCTATAACCCAATATGGTATACCCAAGGTAGGACAGCCACACCAGGTTAACCCTTGCCGCCAGGAAAAGTCGAAGTGAATGGAAAAGATGAGAGGACAGGACAGATTAAAAGTGGAAGGGAAAGACGAAGATGATGGTAGAGAGATAGGAAAAGACGACTACCGGTTTCCCCCGGGCGGGTCAGTCCGGGGGTGCCATCTACGTGAAGCAGAGGCCAAAGGGGTGTGTTGCCTCCGCCGAGGGGCCTTAAAGGTCCAAACACCCGGCTTCGGCTCAACCCCCAAGATCCCCTTTTCCCCGGACACGGCTAAGCCACGCACGGTTAAACGTGGGAGGGTCTAACCCCCGATGTGCTCGGGTCCGTGGTGTCGCAACACACCAAACGCCTGCTTTCGCAGACGCCCCTGCGGGGGAGAGCGAGCAAATGGTAACGAGTTTACCCAGAAGTACAGCACGAACGGCGACCGCCTCAAGTGCCGTATTAAGTGGAAGTTGCTGACAGGCTACACTTCTGTCGAGTATGATGGCCACACCACCAGATGATGCGGCAGAAACCTCGCGATCTTTTCGGAAAACAATATTCTGACGTAGGAAGTTGCTGTTTCTGGAGTTTAGATGTGTTTCTTGAACACACAGCACCTTTGGATTAAATTTACTGAGAAGTTCTTGGATATCGTCTAGGTTGTGGATTAGTCCCCTAACATTCCACTGCATTATTTTATTCATGTTGGAGGAAAATAAAAGGTGCTGTGTGTTTCAAGGGGTGTGTACAGCCTATTTTACAGAGCCTTTTACAGGCGATGTAACTGGTGTCTTGTCTTTTTTGGAGCGTTCTTGGGAGAGTCGCATCTCCCTAGGCACTCCGTGTGCCGTCTGAGAAGTTGTGTCCATAACCTCTTGCGAGGCGTTGGACACTCGCTCTAACGAGCGATGTGTACGTCGGTTTGGCTTCGCATCGGAAGACGAAGCCTTTGTCCCCACCATTGCGGAGGTTGACGGTACCTCCTTAGCCTCCGTGCTAACCTGGCTGCTGCCAGAGCTAGCAGGGGCCACTGGTGTGGCCAAGTTCGGTGATGGCAAGGCAGCCTTGGCCGCTTCCCACCATAGGGGCGGCTGCCACAGCCGGCGGCTCGCTGCGCGCGGGCCGGGCAGGTGGCGGAAGCCGGTGCGACGTTGCCCCCTGACGCGTCGCCTCGGCATATGTTGTGCTGTGGAATGGCAAGCACCTTTTACATGCTTCCTTGAAGGAGATGTTCTCACGAACTTTGAGAGTGATAATTTCTTTTTCTTTTTTCCAGTTCGGACAAGACCGGGAGTAAGCTGGATGCTCACCATCACAGTTTACACAGTGAGGTGTCGCTTCACAGTTGTCTGAGGAATGACCTTGCGTTCCACATTTCGCACATGTGAGTCTACCACGGCAGCTCTGCGAGCCGTGGCCAAATCTTTGATATTGGAAGCATCCTCTGGGATTGGCGATGTATGGCCTGACAGCTAACTTTGTGTATCCAGTTTCTATGGTTTGTGGCAGATCGCAAGTGGCAAAAGTCAGGATCAGGTGTTTAGTGGGAATTTACTTATTTTCTCTTCTGATAATGATGCACTGTACGTTTGTTACGTTTTGTTCTTTCCAGTCTTCCAATAGTTCGGTTTCGGACAAGTCGATTAGATCTTCATCAGACACTACTCCACGTGCTGTGTTCATAGACCGATGAGGTGAGACGGTAACAGGTATGTCTCCAAATGCCACAAGCTTGTTCAATTTATTCTGCTACGCTTTATCACGGATCTCAAGCAGGAGGTCCCCGCTCGCCATTTTGGTGACCTTGTAACCTGGGCCAAGGGCGTCAGTCAAGCCTTTCGCAACAAGAAAAGGGGAGACGGTTCGAGCTGGTTTTTCAGTTTTCTCACTGTGCACAACTTGGAATCGGGGAAAAATTTCTTTTGGTCTGAATAGGTTTAATATTTCATCGGTGCGCCCCCTCTTGTGAGGGTGACGATCAAGTAGACTGGGAAATGCAGGTGTTCCCATATTAGTTCGGTTTATTTCGGCGGCAATGGCGGCCACCCACCACGGAGCCCAACTAGGGGACGCTACAGCACTTAAGGTGTAAGGCTGCAGACGCCAGCCGTGCATTGCTGCTATAACCCAATATAAGATACCCAAGAGAGGGCACATACACAAAGTTAACCCGAGCCGCCTATGAAAACGTGGAAGTAACGGAAGAGAATAGGAGACAGGACAGTAAAGAAAGGAGATAGGAAAGAAAAAAGGGCAGAGAGGGGGATAGGAAAAGGCGACCAGCCGGTTTTGGGTCAGCCCGTCTACGTGAAGCAGAGGCCGAAGAGGTGTGCTGCCTCTGCCGAGGGGCCGTAAAGGTCCAAACACCCGGCTTCGGCTCAACCCCCAGGATCCCCTTTTCCCCGGACACGGCTAAGCCACGCACGGCGACACGTGGGAGGGGGTCGAAACCCCCCCGTTGGCTCGGGTCCGTGGTGTCGCCATGCACCAAACGCCTGCAGAAGCAGACGCCCCTGCGGGATCAGCGTCGCCGATGTCTTGTGCTTCCAGCATTACGTCCCACGGCACACGGAGAGTCCGTTTTCGTTAAACTATAGGCTGCGGCCAGCTCGCAGCGTGGTCTGTGAGAAGTGACGAGCCTTTTCGCGCTCGCAACAGGGCAGAAAAAAAGTGTGAATCGACGCAAAACTCGGGCTAGAAACGTGCTTCGCCACAGCCAGGGCTCAATACTACTCAAGCTGGTACTACCCAGATGACGTTTTTCGCCGCCACCAGGCGCCGCTACTCTACCTCAAACTCCAGCGCAAGACGCCTATAGGCCTGTAACTGGTGACCGAAGTCGGGTCCTTGCATTCTTTTAGTATTGGAAGGATTATTGCTTCTTTCCAGGCGGACGGAATGTAGCCGGCAGATAACACGGAATTAAAGAGTGACAGTAGTGTTTTGTGGGTGTCGGGATTTAGGTGTTTGACCATTTCATACAGTATTCTGTCACTTCCTGAAGAGGACCTGCTACAACCGTTTAGTGCAGCCTGAAATTCCGCCATGTTAAATGGACGGTTGTAAGGTTCATTTCTGTTTCCTTTCCGATACAGAGGCAGTCGCTCGACTTGTTGCCGGTATCTCAGAAATGATGATGATGTGTGGTGTTTTATGGCGCAAGGTCCAGTTATGGCCAAAGAGCGCCATGCCAGTGTTTGTGAGTGTGCAGTGGAGCGATGAATTCTGAGAAGTAGATGAAGTGTGGCTGTGAAGGGGCCTAAAAATAATCGCTGTAAAATGCGTAAAACATATATGCACTAAAATCATGGCAATGACTAATGACGTGTACTATGAAATGGTGAATGCATTGAGAAAGAATGACACGATGTTTAAAATATTTAAGATGTAGTAATTGGAAAGAAGCACTACTGCCTAAACAGAGCCCTTGAACCACAAGGGCCTGGAGGCATGTGCTTATACAAAACCACTATCACAGCAGCATCCTCTGGAGGGAGGATGCGCTATGAATTTATTGGGCTTATAACATGCAGTACCACGTCGTTTAAGAAAGCGAGGACTGCTTTGGTGCTAAACAGCGGTTCCTCACCAAGAAACATACTGGGATGCAGAGGGACATGATAGCGGTAAGCTAAAGGGAAATGTTTTTTTCTATCTGCTTCGGCATCCCGACACTCCAGGAGAACGTGGAGGACGGTTAGCCTCTCACCACATCTACCACAGGTTGGTGGTTCATCCCCGGTCAACAAAAAACTATGGGTGCCAAATGTATGACCTATTCTGAGACGACAGAATAGGACATCAGTTCGTCGTGTTTTCGCTACGGGGGGCCAGAAACCTAACTGTGGCTTAATCAAGTGAAGCTTATTATTTGTTTATGCATCCCACAGACGTTGCCAATGGCTTCGCAATTTCTTACGCAAGAAATGTTTCAAATCTGTTGCAGAAACAGCAGCTGTAGAATTAGTAGCGTGCGGTGTTATTGACGTAGCCATTCGGTCAGCTAGCACATTACCCTCAATGCTTCTATGGCCAGGCACCCAGCATATAATGATATGCTGGTTAGATACATACGCTCTACACAGTACGGAATAGAGCTCAATGAGTATAGGATTTTTCTGTTTACAGGGTGACTTTAAAGCGTTTACGACACTTAGAGAGTCTGTAAATATGATTGATTTTTGAAGTTTAGATTTCCTTATATGCCTCACAGCTGACAATAGTGCACAGGCCTCAGCCGTAAAGATACTTGCTTCCGGGTCGAGTACACCGGATTGCGAGAAGGATGGGCCGACGGCTGCATACGACACCCCGTCACGTGACTTAGAAGCGTCTGTATAAAACTCTGTGCATGTGTACTTGGACTGGAGTTCAAGGAAATGCATTTTGATATGTGCCTCTGGTGCGTGCTTAGTGACCTCTACGAATGATGTGTCACACTCTATGAGCTGCCACTGCCACGGCGGTAACAGTTTCGCTGGAGCCATAAGACAGTGTTCAAGCAACGGAACACCCATTTCCTCACTAAGATTCCTCACACGCAAAGAGAACGGCTTTCTCGATGGCGGTCGATTTTGGAAGAGTGTGGCAGTGGTCATGTCGTTTATGGTTGAATAAAAGGGATGTTGAATGTTCGCGTGTACTCTAAGAAAATATGTAAAACTATTATATGAACGCTGCAGATGAAGTGACCACTGATTTGACTCTACGTAGAGGCTCTGGATTGGCCTAGATGGTGAACGGGGTCTAGAATTTTTAATGCACTTGGCGTTGCGGAATTATAAATTATAGCTCCGTAATCAAGGTGTGAGCGGACAAGACTGTTGTACAAGTTCAGGAGGCATTTTCGGTCACTACCCCATGTTGCGCGCGACAAAATTTTTAAAAGGTTCATCGTCTTCAGACACCTTGCCCTCAAATATTTAAGATGGGCGATAAAGGTAAGCTTCGAGTCTAGAATTATTCCCAGGAATTTATGTTCACTGCTCACGGATAGTTCCTCTTGATTAATCGTGAGATTTGGCACTGGTGTCATGCCTCTTTTGTTTGAGAAAAGTATGCACGTACTTTTCTTTGCATTTATTTTAAATCCATTTACATCAGCCCATTTAGACAGTTTGTTTAATCCAAGCTGTACCTGTCGTTCGCAGATAGCAATGTTGCATGATTTGAAACCTATCTGTACATCATCGACATACACAGAATAAAACATGCTGCGTGGAATAACTGTATACAGGGAGTTCATTTTTACAATAAAGAGTGTGCAACTAAGCACACCCCCTTGTGGCACGCCAGCCTCCTGGGTGAATGTTCTAGATAAAACATTGCCCACTCTTACGCGAAACGTCCGGTTAGACAAGTAGCTTTCGACTGTGTTTAACATATTTCCACGGACCCCCATCGCGGAAAGATCTCGCAGAATCCCGAAGCGCCATGTCGTGTCGTACGCTTTCTCTAAATCTATAAATACAGAAAGTAAAAACTGTTTATGTATAAACGCATCTCTGATGTTTGCCTCGATGCGAACAAGGTGGTCTATTGTTGATCTACCTTCTCGGAAGCCACACTGGAAGGGGTCTAGTATTTTGTCATTTTCTAGGAAACAGATTAAGCGCCGGTTTATCATTTTTTCATACAACTTGCACAGGCAGCTTGTTAGCGCTATTGGCCTGTAGCTGCTAGCTAAAGACGGGTCCTTGCCTTGTTTAAGAATTGGGATGACTATGGCTTCTTTCCACAAGGAAGGAATATATCCAGCCGCCCACATGGCATTAAGGAGAGAGAGGAGTGTTGTCAGTGTTTCGGGGTGTAAGTACCTAATCATTTCGTAGATGATACGGTCGCCACCTGGCGCCGAGTTGTTACAACAAGCGAGAGATGCTTTAAGTTCGGCTAAGCTGAATGGTCGGTTGTAAGCCTCATTTGATGAACCTTTGCGATTAAGGGGCTGCCGCTCTTCGCGTTCTTTGAACTTCAGGAAAGATTGTGTATAGTGCGATTCACTCGATACATATTCGAAGTGTTTGCCTAGAGTATCCGCCTGGTCTTCCAGGCTATCACCTTGGCTATTTACTAAGGGTAGGGGATGTGACTCCCGACCTATTAATTTATTCATCCTATTCCAGACTTTCGTTTCATCTGTATACGAGTTTATGCTGGAGATGTACTTTTCCCAGCTCTCTCTTTTAGCACGTCTGCGCGTTCTCCTGCCCTGCGATTTTGCTTGTTTAAAATTAATCAAGTTTTCGGCTGTTGGGGAGTTGCGAAACAACCCCAGGCCTTCTTTGCTTTTTACGTGCTTTTTGGCATTCCTCGTTCCACCAAGGCAGGCGACGCTTATTAGCTAGTCCATTAGTTTGTTGTATGCACCTTTCTGCAGCGTCAGTGATAAAACGTGTTATATACGCCACAGCATCGTCTATGTTAAGAGACGCAATGTCATCCCGGCCTAAATATGTTATTTCTTTAAAAAGTTGCCAGTTAGCAGAGTTAACCTTCCATCGGGGAACATGTGGCGAGCAACCATCTTGTTTTGTTAAGCTTAGTATAATTGGAAAGTGGTCGCTCCCAAAGGGGTTCTTCAGAACGTACCACTGCAGGTACGGAATTAGTGTACTCGACACGATACTCAAATCTATAGAGGAGTATGAATTATGCGCCACGCTGTAGTACGTTGGCTCTTTCTTATTAAGTAAACATGCTCCCGAGGAAAAAAGGAAGTTTTCAATTAGGCGACCTCTTCCATCACAACGCGTGTCTCCCCACAAGGTGTTATGTGCATTGAAATCTCCGAGAACTATGTATGGCTCCGGAAGCTCATTTATGTAGTTTTGAAATTCCGGTTTATTAAGTGGATAGCTGGGAGGGATGTATATGGAACTAATAGTGATTAGCTTGTCAAACAACACCCCTCGGACAGCAACTGCCTCTAGGGGCGTACGAAGTTTTAATTCCCGGCAGGCAATACCTCTATCGACTACAATAGCCACACCACCGGAAGACACGACTGTGTCATCGCGGTCTTTACGAAAAATGGCGTATTGCCGGAGAAAGTTTGATTGTGTAGGTTTAAGGTGTGTCTCTTGAACACACAGCACCTTAGGATTAAACCTGTGTAGGATTTCTTTGACGTCATCGAGGTTGTGTAGGAGTCCTCTGACGTTCCATTGTATTATTTGTGTATTCATGTTGGAAGTGTTTTTGTGCTGTGTGTTTAAAAAAGAGACTAATTTAACTTACAGAGCCCTTGTCGGGCCCTGTGATGCGGGCTTTTTCTTTTTTGGAGCGGTCGAGAGATTCTCGCCGCTCCTTTGGCGCTGGCTGCGCCGTCTGGCTGGAAGATGTGTCCATTGGCTCTTGCGGAGCGCTGGACACCCGCTCTTGAGAGCGGTTTGTTCGCAGTGAAGGCCTCTTCTCGAGGGACAAGGCCTTGGAGGCCACTAGCCCGGAGGTTGATGGCCCCTTCTGCTGGGGTTGCGGAGCAGCGCTAGCTGCAGCCGCCGAGGGGGCGGATGGCGTCGCTGGCAGCTCACTGTGTGTGAGCCGGACAGCCGCCGGAAGCCGCTGTGGCGCTGCCCCCTGACGCGCCACTTCGGCAAAGCTGGTTTTTGGCAGGTGCAATACCCGCCTGCGTGCCTCCTTGAAAGTTATGTTTTCTTTTACCTTAATTGTCACTATTTCCTTTTCTTTTTTCCAGGATGGGCACGACCGCGAGTATGCGGCGTGCTCCCCATCACAGTTCACACAGTGGAGAGAGTTTTCGCATGATTCAGAGAGATGCTCAGTGGCACTACATTTAGCACATGTCAGTCGGCCTCGGCAGTTCTGAGAGCTGTGGCCGAATCTTTGGCACTTGAAGCATCGGAGCGGGTTTGGCACGTATGGCCTGACACGTAGTTTGACGTATCCGGCCTCAATGGTCTCGGGTAGAACACTTGAACCAAACGTAAGAATTATGTGTTTTGTCTGAATCTCCTTACCATCGCGCCTCATCTTGATTCGTTTTACAGCCAAAACATTTTGTTCCTTAAATCCTTCCAGAAGTTCATCTTCAGTGAGCTCCAACATGTCGTCATCAGAAATAACACCGCGGGAGGTGTTCATGGTGCGGTGCGGGGTCACAGTCACAGGAAAATTTCCAAACGACACTAGATTCTGTAGTTTATCATGTTGTTTCTTATCGCGGAGTTCCAGAAGGAGATCACCGCTGGCCAACTTCGTCGCCTTGTAACCTGGTCCTATAGTCTCTGTCAGAGTCTTTGCAACAATAAAGGGTGAGATCACTCTCACGGACTTGTCAGTTTTCTCACTATGTACCACGTGGTATCGTGGAAAGTTCTCAATTTGTCGGCCAAAAAATTGGAATATTTCTTCGGTGCGCCCCCGTTTCGGGCGGCGATCAGCAAGTGCAGGAAAGGAGCTATCCATATATGTGGGATGAGTTTCGGCGGTGGCGCCAGCCACCCACCATGGAGCCCAACAAGGGGATGCTGCAGAGTCTGTAAGGGACAGGTCCTGCAAACGCCAACTGTACGCCACCACTATAACCAAATACATATACCCAAGGCAGGATATAATGCACAAGGTTAACCCTTGCTGCCCGCAAAGTCGGAAGTAAAAGGAAAATAAAGAGAGGACAGGAAAGAGTGAAAGTAAGAAAGACGAAGGTTGGAGGGAGAGAGAGACAGGAAAAGGCAACTACCGATTTCCCCCGGGTGGGTCAGTCCGGGGGTGCCGTCTACGTGAAGCCGAGGCCAAAGAGGTGTGTTGCCTCCGCCAGGGGGCCATAAAGGTCCAAACTCCCGGCTTCGGCTCAACCTCCAGGATCCCCTTTTCCCCGGACACGGCTGAGCCGCGCACGGTTAAGAGCGGGAGGGTCCAACCCCCATGTGCTCGGGTCCGTGGTGTCGCAACACACCAAACGCCTGCTTACGCAGACGCCCCTGCGGGGTGGGATACACTTTTCAGCAGCATCAATAATAAAAGCGGTAAAATATGCAACAGCATCGTCGATACTAAAATTGTTTATAAAATCTCGTGGTAAATGAGTTGATTCTTTAAAATGCTCCCAGTCAGCAGATGCTAATTTCCATCGAGGAATACTGGGAGGGTTGTCATGCTGCGTTATTAAGTTTAAAGTTACAGGGAAGTGGTCACTTCCAAAAGGATTTTTGATGACGTTCCATTCAAGGTCAGGTAGAAGGGAAGCGGATCCAAGTGCAAGGTCTATCGATGAATACGAATCGTGTTGGGCGTTGTAATAGGTGGGCTCCTTCTTATTAAAGAGACAGGTACCAGAGGTCACAAGAAAATTTTCAATGAGTCGACCTCTCGCGTCGCATCGGGAGTCTCCCCACAAGGTGTTGTGAGCATTAAAATCACCCACGAGTAGGTAGGGTTCCGGCAGTTGATCTATGAGGTTATAAAAATCTGTTTTGATGAGGTGATAGCTTGGGGGTATATATATAGAACAAACAGTTACCAGCTTATTGAAAAGAACTACCCTAACTGACACTGCCTCAAGGGGTGTTTGCAAGGCTACATGATGACAAGCTACAGACTTGTCTGCAGCGATTGCTACACCGCCACACGAGGCGTTATCCTCGTCACGGTCTTTTCGAAAGATGGAGTACTGGCGAAGAAAGTTTGTGTGTGAATGTTTCAGATGTGTCTCTTGAACACACAGCAATTTTGGATTATGTTTATGTAGGAGTTCCTTAACGTCATCGAGGTTGTGGAGAAGACCCCTGACATTCCAATATAGTATTTGTGTATCCATAGTGGGAGTGTGTTGTGCTGTGTGTTTAAGAGGGGAAATCTGTGTTAGCCCACAAGGCCCTTTCCGGGCCCCGTGATGCGGGGTTTGTCTTTTTTGGCGCGCTCCTGAGAGCTGCGCCGATCATTCGGCGTCTGAGACGCCGGTGGGATTTGTGACGTATCCATCACCTCCGCCGAGGCGCTGGATGCCCGCTCGCGGCGCACGCTCACGGGTGTTTCGGGCTTCTCTGCACGAGCAGAGGCCCTAGGTGTCGTAGAGCCTGCAGGCACGGAGGACTGCTGGCTCTTCTTGCTGGATGGCGGAACAGCACTAGCTGATCCCGCAGTGGGGGCGGGTGGCGCTACCGCCGGGCCACTTTGCGTGGTTCGAACGGCCGCCGAGAACCGTTGTGGCACTGCCCCCTGCCGTGCCACTTCGGAGAAAGAAGGCCCCACAAATGAGAGGCGCTTTCGTGCTTCTTTAAAGGAAATGTTTTCTTTTACTTTAAGTGTTAAAACTTCTTTTTTTTTCCATGAGGGACAGGAGCGTGAATATGCCGGGTGTTCACCCCCACAGTTTGCACAGTGGGGTGGGTCGTTACAGTTGTCCGCAGGGTGGTCGTGTGATGCGCACTTTGCACAGGTAGTACGGCCCCGGCAGCTCTGAGAGCCGTGACCGAATCTTTGGCACTTAAAGCAGCGTCGAGGGTTCGGAATGTAAGGTCTGACATTTATTTTCATGTAACCTGTTTCAATTTGTTCGGGGAGCGTGCTAGTACAAAAAGTAAGTATAAGGTGTCTTGTAGGAATTTCCTTGTCGTCTCGCCGGATCTTGATTCGCTGCACATTCGTCACGTGTTGCTCTTTCCAGCCCTCTAGGAGCTCTGCCTCAGTCAATTCTAGTAGGTCTTGATCTGATACTACCCCTCGTGTACTGTTCAAGAACGATGAGGGCTTACAGAAATTTGGGTGTCACCAAACGAGACAAGTTTTGCCAGAAAGCACAGCACGAAAGTGCTGTGCTTTGTCACGGATTTCGAGGAGGATGTCACCACTGGGCATTTTCGTTACTTTGTAACCAGGACCAAGAGAGTCAGTCAGGCATTTAGCAACTACAAAAGGTGATACTGTTCTTACGATTTTACCGGGGGATTCACTGTGAATCACGTGGAAACGTGGGAAAATTTCGGTGGTCTTAGCGAAAAAGCTGAACGATTCATCGGTGCGTCCTCTTTTTATGAGAGGGCGATCAGGGAGTTTAGGGTATGAGGAAGCCATACAAATTAGCGTGATTTCGGCAGCGGTGCCAGCCGCCCACCACGGAGCCCAACAAGGGGACGTGACAGGGTTGTTATAAACAAGACCTGCCAACGCCAGCTGTACACAGCCACTATAACCAAATATGATATAACCAAGGTTGGCCATCTCACACAAGGTTAACCCTAGCTGCCTGGAAGATCAGAAAATCAGAAGTGAGGAGGAGACAGGAAAGATTAAAAGTGAGAGAAAAAGACGAAGATTGAAGAGGAGGATAGGAAAAGGCAACTACCGATTTCCCCCGGGTGGGTCAGTCCGAGGGTGCCGTCTACGTGAAGCCGAGGCCAAAGGGGTGTGTTGCCTCTGCTGAGGGGCCTTAAAGGTCCAAACACTCAGCGTCGGCTCAACCCCCAGGATCCCCTTTTCCCCGGACACGGCTAAGCCACGCACGGTTAAGCGTGGGAGGGTCCGACCCCCGTGTGCTCGGGTCCGTGGTGTCGCAACACACCAAACGCCTGCTGACGCAGACGCCCCTGCGGGGGCGCAAGCTCATTACCGTCGGCTGTGTACGGCACTTGGGGAGCTGAAATAACAGCATTTTGACTTTCACCGCAAGTGCGGCCTCCAGCCAGCGGTTAATAAATCTATCGGCTTCGTTTGCAGAACACGTGGCGTACAAACTTTTGTCTACGACTGTACATGCAGTGTAGTATATTTGTACACAGGTTACAAAGAAAGATTAAACCAACAGGACAACGGGAACACAATATGGCTTTTGTGCAGGATAAATATGTCTTGCAAAATACGAGCTTGTTATGTCATCCTTCGAAAATGCATTGTAATTCCATATGCATATTGCTCGTGCAAATATATAGCAGCGGCAAATAAAAGTGATAAATTTTCTTGCAGTGAATGGTGCAACTTCTGTTTCCACATAGATTTCGGAGATTCACAAAATATAAAAAGCCGACATCTCAGTCATACCCAGTGAACCACGAACCTCTCTTCAAGGTCTATAATTGATCCCAACGTCAACGTCTTGAGGTGACGTACATATTACGTCTCGAGTAGGTACCTTTTTATAAGGAAATGCATGGATGTCTAAAGATGTATTATCTACATGAATGTTAGACTACCAGATAACGTACTATGGATGTACATAGGATATCATTCAGGCACCATAAAATTATTTGGTACACTTAGCACTTGAACCATACCTCCTACGTTTCGTAGGCGTGCAGAATGTATGTATGAATGTATGTATGTATGCACTTACGCGGTGTGTACTGTTATTGTTATTATTGGGTTTTTATTGTTATTATTATTGTTATTATTAATATTTAACACGCCCGAAGTTAGGGATATGAAATTATGAATAGATTTACCCCGACGTTAGGAAGTGCTATAGTATAATATATTTTAATGCCTGAGACGTTTAAGTAATTAAGAATTATATTGAAATCTCGGGCAGCAAACGAAAAATGGAGGGAAGCTTAAGCTTCGCCGTTAAGAGTGGAACGCGAGAGTTATCGGGCCCCGTTCGCATCGCATTTTTCTTTATGACTAGACTTCACTGCAACACAGAATGTGGGAAATCCAGCTTAAAAGACCAAACTTACACAAATCCCCTTAAAGTGGGCTTCACTTTTAAACAGAAATGGGTTGCTGGGAAGACGTTTTTACAGGGGCAATATAAGTGGTCTTATATTAAAATGTGAAGGCCCTGGGACCTTTTAAGTATTTTATTAATTGTTTCCTATGGCCCCGACGCGCCCGCGCGTGTTCAGAACATTAGGCAGGCTAAGTTCCAATTTGACCTTGTCGAGGATGCGAGCGACATCTGGATAGGATTTTTGCAAGTAAACTACCCGAGCGCACCACTGTTGGTATAGTAAAAATGCTGGAAAAGGGGTTTTTGTTTGCGTTTCCTCGTACCAGAATTGTTTTCTCGTACATTCAAATTATAATCCGATATCACCATGGCTGTAAGTTGTGGTTAAGTCGTACTTTACCATTTTTTTCTGACGGATTTTACTGTGAGAAATTCAATTTTTGTTCACTAACACCTTGCGCCACACGAAGGGCCTGCGCGGTCGGGGTGGTCCGGGATGATTTTCTCTACCACGGACGCCGGCGCTTACGCCGACACCAACGCCGCATTTTCTGCGACACGGGGTCCTTAACGCTGTCGTGTTAATTTATATGATTGACCTTCAAGGCTTATCTGCAATCCACTCCATAATATAAGCATATTCCCCGCGCAGCCTCGTAATATTGCACACGACATTGTGTCTAAATCTCTATTATATAATTGCTGTGCTATTTTATTTTATTATTTTAATATCTGATGCCCTATTTTAATATAATTGTGTTGTTTATTTTGTTGCTTTTGTATAGTTTACATCACAACCTACTGGTTTAAATAATCTCAAGTAGTGACAGTTCCCTGAAATATAAACAATATTACATAAGTGCTATCTTTTTGTTTCGACGCGCTATAAATCATTGCGTCCAAAGTTCGCCTTTATCTCTTGCCTACCCCAATTCGATAATTTTTGGTTGGTGCACGTGTAGGTATAGCAATCGGTATTAGTATTGTGCTAATTGTTTGTTTCTTCGAAATAACTTTTTCTAGCAAATGAACGTAATATTTCAAATTTCACGCCAAAGTCCTGTAAATTGTCCTTAACAAAACGGCGCCTACAATAATCAACAGCTTTTCGTTTATACTTTAAAGATAAAACCTTCTGAACGTTGTGTTTTTTGTATAATTATTATTACATAATATTACATTTAATATTATAAAATAATACCGTAATTATAGTAGCAATTATAAAGAATTGGCAAGAAGCAGCTGTGGCGCAACGTCTCGCGTTTTCCTTCTGCCTGCTTTGGCGGCGTATTTGCAAATTGCGTTGCGATGGCATCATTCTTCTCGGAGCCGGAGTGAAATTGAAGTCGCGTGTTTTCATTAGTTTTTTGAATTGGTGTTGGGGCTAGGGCTGCGTGATCGTCACTGGGGTCCTCCAGAGTGCCCACCGATCGGAAAGTCGTACGAACCGCAAGCTTTGAACGTCTGTTTATCGCAACATCGAAAGCAGCGGCACAGAAGACGCGATGTGAGCTCCGGTGGGAACAGCAGCCCTTTGTCTCGTAACGGTAAGTAAACGTTTGTTAGCGCAGCTAGCACGCCTATGTGTATTGATTATGAACACTATGTTGAGATATGTCAAGAGCAGAGCACGCCGCGAGGTTGCCGAATTGTTTGAAGCGCTTGGCCAGCCTGTCGAGGCCGGCGACAGCCTTGCGTACCGGCAGCTCAGTAAGCGTTCGCGACGGGCTAGCAGTAGCGTGCCCAAAAGTGAACCGCAAGCGAGCTACTCCGAAAGCGAGTATCCTAGCTTCAGTGCAGTAAGCGCAACGCCTGTTAGCAGTAGCGCGGCTACAGTCTATTGTTCAAGGCTGGTATTTTGTAGCGATGCCTTTCCGGATGCTAATGTCCCTTCGCGCTTTTCGCACTTGGTCAGTGGTCAGAGCGACGGTCCGTTCACGTTATCAACTGGATCAGCTGGCCGTGAGTGGTGGATGTTAAGACTAGTAAATAAAGCATAAGGCATCGCTACAAAATACCGGCCCAGGTTGCACAGAAAGCAGCTCAGATTGTTCAGATCGTAATGCGGAGGTTTCCGTCGACTGGTGACTATCCGAAGCCGGTGAGGATTCAGAAGAACGGTTTTCCGATGTATTTAACGCTGACGTGCTGGAAACCGCAGAACGGGCAGGAAGCCAAAGCACTAGCAGCTAAAATTTCGCAGCTTCGCTTGCAAAGTGGGCTCTACAATGTAACATTACTCACAGGTCCCTGACACCGCCTCTCCGACTTCTAAGAGCACACGGGTTTTTCCGGAATCTTCCAAAAGATGCTAGAACTTTTCTGAAGACCCCCCGTGGGGCTGTCGAGGTATGTGCATGTGTAGCCTTAAACTAGCTTAAGTTTCGTTGAGAAATTTGGAGACAGTTAGAGCACGCTTCCACTTCAAATGCACCTGCTACGTGTTTTGCATCTGCTGTTTGATAATGACAAGAGCATATGTAGGTGGAACGTGGTTGGAGTGGCAGCATGCGTATTTTGCACATTGTATACATCAGAGCATTCGGAGCACCGCCAAATTTTTTTGTTATCTTTTTTATTGGCCGAGTTGCTAAGATGATAAAATAGTTTTGCTGGTGAGAAAGTTCCAGATGTAGTAATTTGCGTACTGTGTGCTTACAGCCCACAACTGAGGGACGTAGTAGAAAGTAGAGCTGTAAGTAAATTGTTATTTTACTTGGGGCAGCCAGCTGTGGGGATTCTAGACAATGTGATTCTGGGCACATCCATTATCGTAAAAATCCTTGAGCGTACAAATTCATTGAGGCTGGAACAGAGAGCAATATTCCCATACACTCCAAACGTAATAACTGCGGACAGAAGCTTCACCAGACGTGCGTTTTAATATCAAGGAAAAACACCTAGGGAAACCTATGAAGCTTTCATCATCTACATGAGGGGAGTGACTTGCGTCAGCCCGCCTTCGACCACACTCGTAAAGAAACTGCTCTACCTGAAATCTTAAGTTCTTTTCTCTCAGAAATTGTGTCTGACTTTTGTTTTTTGGGGTGTCATTAATCTTTCTGTTCTTTCTTGAGAGAACTTATTGCACATGATCATAAAACCACTTTCAATTGGTAGTATCAGCATGTGTTCTGTCATTTGTGTTGTTTGCACTGCTTTGCCTTTTCCTTGTTTCTATGATGCTTACTAAACATTTCATTTGGCCCTTTACAATAAGTGACCTCTGAATTGGAGCACAATATTATTCTATTGTTCATGCAACTCGCGGGACTCCTGGAAGGTAGCCTTGCGCTACAGATTCAAGAATCAGCGAAGAGTTCTCCCTAGGGATGGTTGTGTGGGCGAGAACCACACGAAGTTTGGGTCACGCAGGAAGGGCAGTGAAGAAACAGCCACAGTGGAGCTCCAGTGGCACAAAGTGCAAAAGATCGTGGGGGGCATTCCGCAGTGAAATACAATATGTTGATTTGTTTATCTAGGATGACGTGTAGCAAGCTAATGGTGACCCTAGTATTTTCATTTGATAATGCTTTCAACTATTTCTGATGATGATTGTTGGAGTTTAGTGGCGCAAGGGCCAGGTATGGCCAAAGAGCGCCATGACAGTATTAGTTCGTATCAAGACGATGGTAATGGCTTGTTGGTGGTAGATGAATAGGGAATTATATGAACATTAGATGTGGCATGGCTGTAAAGGGGCCTAAAATCAGTCGCTGTAAAGTCCGTAAAATCTATAAGTAATAAGATTATGGCAATGAGTGATTATGAGTACTATGGACATGAACAATGCATTGCGAAAGAATGATACGAGTTACAAAAAATTTAAGATACAAGAATTGGCCAGAAGCACAAGTGCCTAAACAGAGCCCTTGAAACACAAGGGCCTGGAGGCATGTGCAGTTAAAAAACTATCGCAGCAACATCCTCTAGAGAGAGGATGCACTACGAACTTATTGGGCTAATAACATGTAACACAACATCTTTCAAGAAAGCAAGGACTGCGTTGGTGCTAAAAAGTGGTTCTTTACCGAGAAACATAGCGGGATGCAGAGGGACACAATAGCGATATGCGAGAGGAAAATGTTTCTTTCTTTCTCTTTCGGCTTCCCGACACTCCAGGAGGACATGGAGGACGGTCAGCCTCTCACCACATCTACCACAGGTTGGTGGTTCATCACCTGTCAACAAAAAACTGTGGGTTCCGTACGTGTGTCCTATTCTCAACCGACTGAATAGGACGTCAGTTCGCCGTGTTTTCGTTACGGGGGGCCAGAAACCTAACTGTGGTTTAATAAAGTGAAGCTTATTACTTGTTTCAGCATCCCACAAGCGTTGCCAGTGGCTTCGCAGTTTCTTTCGCAGGAAAGGTTTCAGATCTCTTACAGGGACAGCAGCTGTAGGGTTAATAGCGTGTGATGTTATTGACGTAGCCATTCGGTCAGCTAGCACATTACCCTCAATGCTTCTATGGCCAGGCACCCAGCATATAATGACATGCTGGTTACATAAATACGCTTCACAGAGAACGGAATAGAGCTCAGTAAGTACAGGATTTTTTTGTTTACCGAGTGACATCAATGCTTTTACGACGCTTAGGGAGTCCGTAAATATAATTGCCTTTTGAAGTTTTGATTTCCTTATATGCTTCACAGCCGACAACAGTGCATGGGCCTCAGCCGTAAAAATACTCGTTTCCGGGTGGAGTACACCGGATTCCGAGAAGGATGGGCCAACGGCTGCATAAGACACCCCGGCATGTGACTTGGAGGCATCAGTGTAAAGCTCTGTACACGAGTACTTGTATTGAAGCTCTAAGAAATGCATTTTAATGTGTGCCTCTGGTGCGTGTTTAGTGACCTCTACAAACGATGTATCGCAATCTATGAGTTGCCACTGCCACGGCGGTAACAGTTTCACTGGAGCCATAGGACGATGATCAAGCAGCGGAACACCCATTTCCTCACTGAGGTTCCTCACACGCAAGGAGAATGGCTTTCTCGCTGCAGGTCGATTATGGAAGAGTGTGGCAGCGGTAACGTCATTTATGGTTGAATAAGAAGGATGTTCATTGTTTGCTTGTACTTTCAGAAAATATGTGAAACTGCGATATGAATGCTGCAGATGGAGTGACCACTGGTTAGACTCTACATAGAGGCTTTGGATCGGACTTGTTCGGAAGGCACCGGTCGCGAGGCGGATACCCAGATGGTGAACGGGATCTAGTATTTTTAATGCACTTGGCGTTGCAGAATTATAAATTATAGACCCGTAGTCAAGCCGGGAGAGGACAAGACTCCTATACAAGTTAAGCAAACATTTTCGATCACTGCCCCATGTTGTGCGGGACAGAAGTTTTAGAACGTTCATTGTCTTCAGGCATTTTGTCCTCAGATATTTAATATGAGGAATAAATGTAAGCTTGGAATCTAAAATGATTCCTAAAAACTTATGCTCGCTGCTCAAAGAGAGCGCATCTCCTTTGATTTGTATACTTGGGACAGGCGTTACGCCTCTCTTGTTTGTAAAGAGTATGCAAGTGCTTTTCTGAGCGTTAACATTAAAACCATTCTCCTCCGCCCATTTGGACAATCTGTTAATTCCCAGCTGTACCTGTCGTTCGCAGATGGCAATATTACATGACTTAAAGGCTATCTGCACATCATCGACATAAACCGAATAAAACATTGTGCGTGGGATGACTGTACGCAGGGAATTCATTTTTACAATAAATAGTGTGCAGCTAAGCACACCGCCCTGCGGCACACCAGTTTCTTGTGTGAATGACCTAGACAAAGCTCTGCCCACCCTTACGCGAAATGTGCGATTAGTGAGGTAACTTTCGATTGTGTTGATCATATTGCCACGAACACCCATTGCGGAAAGATCTCGGAGAATTCCAAAGCGCCATGTGGTGTCGTAAGCTTTCTCTAGGTCTAGAAATACAGACAGACAGAACTGCTTATGTATGAAAGCATCTCTAATATATGCCTCAATCCGGACAAGGTGGTCTGTAGTAGACATACCTTCTCGAAAACCACACTGGAAGGTGTCCAAAATTTTGTTATTTTCTAGGAAGCATATTAGGCGCCGGTTTATCATTTTTTCATACAGCTTGCACAGGCAGCTTGTTAGAGCTATTGGCCTGTAGCTGCTGGCCAAGGACGGGTCTTTGCCTTGTTTAAGTATGGGGATGATTATGGCTTCCTTCCATGAAGACGGAATACAGCCAGCCGCCCACATGGCATTAAAAGAGACAAGAGTGTTTTCAGTGTTTCGGGGTGTAAGTACCTAATGATTTCGTACATGATACGATCCCCACCTGGCGCTGAGTTGTTGCAACAAGCGAGAGATGCTTGAAGCTCAGCTAAAGTAAATGGAGAATTGTAGGCCTCACTCGATGAGCCTTTGCGATTTAGGGGCCGCCGCTCTTCGCTTTCTTTGATTCTCAGGAATGTTTCGGTATAGTGCGATGCACTTGACACATATTCAAAATGTTCGCCTAGACAATCCGCCTGATCTTCGAGGCTATCACCTTGTGTACTTACTAAGGGTAGGGGATGCGACTCCCGACCTGTTAGTTTATTTACCCGATTCCAGACTTTTCTTTCATCGGTGTACGAATTTATACTGGTGATGTACCTATCCCAACTTTCCCTCTTTGCACGTCGACGTGTTCTCCTACCTTGTGATTTTATCTGTTTGAAATTAATGAGGTTTTCAGCAGTTGGAGAATTGCGAAGCAATCTCCAAGCTTTGTTTTGATTTTTGCGCGCTTTCCGACATTCGTCGTTCCACCATGGGATGCGACGCTTATTAGCTATTCCGCTAGTTTGCCTAATACATTTAGCTGCAGCGCTAATAATGAAAGCTGTTAGGTATGCAACAGCGTCTTCTACATTAAAAACAGCAATTTCATCTCCGCCTAAATACGTAAGCTCTCGGAACATTTCCCAGTCGGCCGAGTCCATGTTCCATCGAGGAAAATGTGGCAAGCATGTATCTTGTTTTGTTAAGTTTAGCATAACTGGGAAATGGTCGCTCCCAAACGGGTTCCTGAGAACAGACCACTCCAGATACGGAATTAGAGTACTCGATACTATACTTAAATCAATGGCTGAGTATGTGTTATGTGTAACGCTGTAATAAGTTGGCTCTTTCTTGTTAAGTATAGATGCACCTGAAGAAAACAGAAAATTTTCTATAAGGCGTCCTCGCGCATCTAAACGAGAGTCGCCCCATAAGGGGCTATGAGCGTTCACATCACCGACAACTATGTATGGCGGAGGAAGTTCATCAATGAAGCTTTGAAACTGTGTCTTGGAAAGTTGATAACAAGGAGGGATGTAAATCGAACTAATTGTGACTAGCTTACCGAACAGTATTGCTCGGACAGCAACTGCCTCAAGGGAAGTTCGGAGGTTCAATTGCCGACAGGCAACACCTTTATCTACTATTATAGCGACACCGCCCGACGAGGCGGTAGCGTCGTCGCGGTCCTTGCGAAAAATGGCATAGTGCCTTAAAATTTTGTGTTCTCTGCTTTGAGATGCGTCTCCTGGACACACAGCACCCTCGGACTATATTTAAGAAGGAGCTCTTTGACATCATCAAGGTTATGAAGGAGACCCCTAACGTTCCATTGTAATATTTGCGTGTTCATATTGAAAAGGAGTTTGTGCTGTGTGTTCAGAAGATGAAGACTAGCTCACGGTGCCCTTTCCAGGCGCCGTGACGCGAGGTTTCTCTTTTCTGGAGCGGTCGAGAGATTCCCGCCGCTCCTTAGGCGCTGGCAGCGCCGTCTGGCTGGTTGTTGTGTCCATCGCCTCTTGCGAGGCGCTGGACACGCGCTCTTGCGAGCGGTTGGTGTGTCGTGACGGCCTCGTCTCGTGGGACGAGACCCTTGAGGCCACCAGCCCGGAGGTCGATGGCCCCTTGTTCTGAGATGGCGGAGCAGCGCTAGCTGCAGCCGCCGAGGGAGCGGATGGCGTCGCTGGCGGCTCACTGCGTGTGGCCGGACAGCCGCCGGAAGCCGTTGTGGCGCTGCCCCCTGACGCGCCACTTCGGCAAAAGTGTTCTTGGGCAGGGATAATACCCGCCTTCGTGCCTCCTTGAATGAGATGTTTTCTTTACTTTGATTGCGACAATTTCTTTTTCTTTTTTCCATGATGGGCACGACCGCGAGTACGCGGCGTGGTCCCCGTCACAGTTCACACAGTGGAGGGCGTTTTCACATGATTCAGCGAGGTGTTCATTGGCACTACATTTCGCACACGTTTGTCGACCTCGGCAGTTCTGCGAACTGTGGCCGAATCGCTGGCACTTAAAACATCGCAGAGGGTTCGGAACATATGGTCTTACCGGAGTTTCACGTACCCTGCCTCAATAGTTTCAGGAAGCACACTTGAACCAAATGTAAGTATTAGATGCTTTGTTTTCATCTCTTTTCCATCGCGCCGTAGCATGATTCTCTTCACATTGATTACGTTTTGCTCGCTCCAGCCTTCTAATAGTTCAGTTTCTTCCAGATGCATCAGGTCGTCATCGGAGACCACTCCACGGGTGGTGTTCATCGTGCGGTGCGGGGTAATTGTCACTGGGATGTCCCCAAATGAGGCTAGGTTATGGAGCTTGTCATGTTGGTTCTTATCGCGGAGTTCCAATAGGAGATCGCCGCTAGCCATCTTTGATGCTTTGTAGCCTGCGCCAAATGTTTCCGTTAGACATTTTGAAACTAGGAAAGGTGAGATCATTCTCACCGTCTTTTCGGGTTTTTCACAGTGGACAACGTGGAACCGAGGGAAGTTTTCAGTTTGGCGGCCAAAAAATTTGAATAAGTCTTCGGTGCGCCCACGCTTAAGGGGGCGATCGGGGTAACGCAGGGAAAGAAAAAGCCATGAAAAATAATGATCTTTCGGCAGGAACGCCAGCCACCCACCATGGAGCCCAACGAGGGGACGCTGTAGGACCTGTAGACACAAGCCCCACAAACGCCAGCTGTACGTTCCCGCTATAACCAAATACGTATAACCAAGGGTGGTTATGACACACAAGGTTAACCCTTGCTGCCAGGAATGTTGGAAGAAAATGGAAGAGAGAAGAAGACAGGAGAGATTGAAAGTGAGAGGAAAAGACGAAGATTGGAGAGAGAGAGAGGAAAAGGCAACTACCGATTTCCCCCGGGTGGGTCAGTCCGGGGGTGCCGTCTACGTGAAGCAGAGGCCAAAGAGGTGTGTTGCCTCTGCCGAGGGGCCATAAAGGTCCAAGCACTCGGCATCGGATCAACCCCCAGGATCCCCTTTTCCCCGGACACGGCTCAGCCGCGCACGGTTAGACGCGGGAGGGTCCAACCCTCGTGTGCTGGGGTACGTGGTGGCGCAACTCACCAAACGCCTGCTGACGCAGACGCCCCTGCGGGGGCTTTCAACTATTTCTAATTTTCACTGAGTAGAAGCGCTCAGAATTTAATTCTGTCTTTTTAGTGCTCTCTGTTTTGAGGTGGTATCAAAGTATTTTGGATTCGTGATTCAATTTAGGCTGACCAAATATTTAACAAATCAATTTAGCTAGGCAAAACTAAATACCATAAATCAGAAAGACCAATTGCAACAAAATGCAAGGATACAGTTGATGATGATGATGTGTGGTGTTTTATGGCGCAAGGACCAGTTATGGCCAAAGAGCGCCATGCCAGTGTTTGTGAGTGTGCAGTGGAGCGATGAATTCTGAGAAGTAGATGAAGTGTGGCTGTAAAGGGGCCTAAAAATAATCGCTGTAAAATGCGTAAAATATATACATGCACTAAAATCATGGAAATGACTAATGAGGTGTACTATGAAATGAAGAATGCATTGAGAAAGAAAGACACGATATTTGAAATATTTAAGATGTAGTAATTGGACAGAAGCACTACTGCCTAAACAGAGCCCTTGAACCACAAGGGCCTGGAGGCATGTGCGTATACAAAACTACTATCACAGCAGCATCCTCTGCAGGGAGGATGCGCTATGAATTTATTGGGCTTATAACATGCAGTACCACGTCGTTTAAGAAAGCGAGGACTGCTTTGGTGCTAAACAGCGGTTCCTTACCAAGAAACATACTGGGATGCAGAGGGACATGATAGCGGTAAGCTAAAGGGAAATGTTTTTTTCTATCTGCTTCGGCATCCCGACACTCCAGGAGAACGTGGAGGACGGTTAGCCTCTCACCACATCTACCACAGGTTGGTGGTTCATCCCCGGTCAACAAAAAACTATGGGTGCCAAATGTATGACCTATTCTGAGACGACAGAATAGGACATCAGTTGGCCGTGTTCTCGTTGCGGAGGGCCAGAAACCTAACTGTGGCTTAATCAAGTGAAGCTTATTATTTGTTTCTTCATCCCACAGACGTTGCCAATGGCTTCGCAATTTCTTACGCAAGAAATGTTTCAAATCTGTTGCAGAAACAGTAGCTGTAGGATTAGTAGCGTGCGATGTTATTGATGTAGCCATTCGGTCAGCTAGCACATTACCCTCAATGCTTCTATGGCCAGGCACCCAGCATATAATTGATTGATTGATTGATTGTTGGAGTTTTTTGGCGCAAGGGCCAGATGCGGCCAAAGAGCGCCAAGGCGATGATAATGACGTGTCAGTGGTACATGAATGGTGAATTAGAAGGTGTGGATAAAACAGATGTGGCATGGCTGTAAAGAGGCCTAAAATAGTCGCTGTAAAATGCGTAAAATCTATAGTTACTAAGAATATGGCAATGACTAATGAAGTGTGCTATGGATACGAGGGATGCATTGTAAAAGATTGATGATATACTAAGATATGTCAGAGGCTAAACTGAACTATTATCACAGTGGCATCCTCTTGAGAGAGGATGCATTACGTATTTCTTGGGCTGATAACATGCAAGACAACATCATTCAAAAAAGCGAGGACTGCTTTGGTAGTGAAAAGCGGTTCTTTGCCAAGAAACATAGCAGGATGAAGAGGGATAGAACAGCGGTATGCCAGAGGAAAATGTTTCTTCCTCTCTCTCTCGGCTTCCCTACATTCCAGGAGGACGTGAAGAACGGTGAGCCTCTCGCCACATCTACCACAGGTTGGAGGATCATTACCATTCAATAGAAAATTGTGGGTACCATATGTGTGTCCTATTCTGAGGCGACAGAATAGGACATCAGTTCGCCGTGTTTTTGATGCAGAGGGCCAGAAACCTAACTGTGGCTTAATCAAGTGAAGCTTATTATTTGTTTGCGCATCCCACAAACGTTGCCAGTAGCTTCGCAGTTTCTTCCGCAAGAAAGGTTTCAAATCTGTTACAGGGACAGCAGCGGTAGGATTAATAGCGTGCGATGTTATTGATGTGGCCATTTGATCGGCAAGAACATTACCCTCGATGTCTCTATGCCCAGGCACCCAGCATATTATGATTTGTTGTTTAGATGCATAAACAGAGCAGATCAGTGAGTAGAGGTTCATAATTACAGGGTGTTTATGTTTTTACGGCATCATTAACGCTTTAACAACGCTTAAGGAGTCGGTAAATATTACAGCCTTTTGGAGTTTCAATCTATCAATGTGTTTCACCGCCGATAGTACTGCATAGGCCTCTGCCGTAAAGATGCTTGTGTGGGGATAAAGTACATCGGATTCCAAGAAGGACGGACCGACTGCCGCATAGGAAACGCCAGCATGTGACTTTGATGCGTCTGTGTAAAATTCAGGGCAAGAGTATTTTGACTTTAGTTCTAAAAAGTGCACTTGAATGTGTGCATCTGGCGCGTGTTTTGTGACTTCAATAAACGATGTGTCACATTCAACCAGCTGCCACTGCCAAGGCGGTAGCAGCTTCGCTGGAGGCATTAGGCAATGTTCAAGTAGTGCAGCACCCATTTCTTCACTGAGCTTTCTCACGCGTAGCGAGAAGGGCTGCTTCGCTGTTGGTCGATTATTAAATAGTGTGGCAGATGTGGTATCGTTTATGGTAAAATAGGTAGGATGTGTACGGTTTGAATTTATGTTAAGGAAATATGTAAAGCTGGCATAAGTCCTCTGAAGGTGGAGCGACCACACGTTCGCTTCCACATAAAGGCTTTGTACGGGGCTTGTCCTGAAGGCCCCAGTCGCGAGGCGGATTCCTAAATGGTGAACAGGATCCAACATTTTTAAAGCGCTGGGTGCAGCAGACTGGTAAACTATCGCCCCGTAGTCAAGTCGTGAGCCGACAAGGCACCTGTACAAGTTCAAAATGCATTTCCTGTCACTGCCCCATGTTGTACGCGACAGCAGCTTCAATAAGTTCATTGTTTTCAGGCACTTAGCCTTCAAATATTTGATGTGCGGAACGAATGTGAGTTTTGAGTCCAATATGATGCCTAGAAACTTGTGCTCTTTGCTTACAGGTAATGTGGTACCAGACAGCTCAATAGCAGGGTCTGGTACTATTCCTCTCTTATTAGTGAAAAGGACGCATGTGCTTTTCTGTGGGCTCAACCTAAAACCGTTTTCATCAGCCCATTTAGCCACTTTATTTAAGCCATGCTGGACATGTCGTTCGCAGACAGCAAAGTAGCACGATTTAAAACCAATCTGGACATCATCTACATATACAGAGTAGAACATCGTTCGTGGAATAGCCGCGCGTAGAGAATTCATTTTCACAATAAACAGTGTACAGCTAAGCACACCGCCCTGCGGGACACCAGTTTCCTGGGTGAAAGACCTAGACAAGGCCTGGCCCACCCTTACACGAAAGGTACGGTTAGAAAGGTAGCTTTGCAGAGTACTCAACATGTTGCCGCGGACACCCATAGCGGAAAGGTCTCGGATAATACCGAAGCGCCATGTGGTGTCATATGCCTTCTCTAAATCAAGAAATACGGAGAGAAAAAACTGTTTGTGTATAAAGGCATCCCTTATGATTGCCTCGATGCGGACAAGGTGGTCTGTAGTCGACCTACCTTCCCGGAAGCCACATTGGTAAGGATCTAGTATTCCGTTGCTTTCTAGGACACAGATTAGGCGCCGGTTAATCATCTTTTCGAAGAGCTTGCACAGACAGCTTGTCAAAGCAATGGGTCTGTAGCTACTAGGTAAGGACGGGTCCTTGCCCTGTTTAAGTATGGGGATTACTATAGCCTCTTTCCAAGAAGATGGAATGGAACCAGCAGCCCACATGACATTAAAAAGAGAGAGAAGTGTCTTTTGTGTTTCAGGGTGTAGGTGCTTGATCATTTCATACATGATACGGTCAGCACCTGGTGCCGAACCGTTGCAACAAGCAAGAGAAGCTTTAAGTTCAGCTAAACTGAACGGGCAGTTGTAATGTTCATTTCGGGCACATTTCCGATCGAGGGGCTGTCGCTCTGCGCGTTCTTTGAACCTCAGGAATGTTTGTGTATAATGAGATGCACTGGAGGTATGGCAATTGTTCGCCCAGACAGTTTGCCTGATTCTCCAGGCCATCTCCTTGGGTACTCACTAAGGGCAGCGGGTTCGTCTCACGGCCCTTTAATTTATTCACCCTGTTCCATACTTTTGCCTCGTCTGTGTAGGAATTTATTCCAGAAATGTACCTTTCCCAACTCTCTCTCTTTGCACGTCGACGTGTCCTTCTGCCTTGCGATTTAACCTGTTTGAAGTTAATAAGATTTTCAGCAGTAGGAGAATCGCGAAGCAATCCCCAAGCTTTGTTTTGATTTTTGCGGGCTTTACGACATTCTTCGTTCCACCAAGGAATGCGGCGCTTCTGAGCCAGTCCACTAGTTTGTTTAATACATTTTGTAGCAGCGTCAATAATAAAACCAGTTAGATATGCTACGGCGTCGTCCACGTTAAGAGCAACAATGACATCACGGCCTAAGTGTGTTAGCTCTCGGAACAATTGCCAGTTCGCCGAGTCCATGTTCCATCGAGGAGGTGGTGACAAGCATCCATCTCGTTTCGTTGAGTTCAACATAATTGGGAAGTGGTCGCTTCCATAGAGGTTCTTGAGGACGGACCACTCCAGGTATGGCATTAGAGTGCTCGACACTATGCTTAAGTCTATGGACGAGTATGTGTTATGTGTAATACTGTAGTACGTAGGTTCTTTCTTGTTCAATACACATTCACCTGAAGAAAACAGAAATTTTCTATAAGGCGCCCTCGCGCATCGCAACGAGAGTCGCCCCACAGGGGGCTATGAGCGTTAAGGTCACCAGCGACTATGTATGGCGGAGGAAGTTCATCGATGAAGCTCTGAAATTCTGTTCTGGAAAGCTGATGGGAAGGGGGAATGTAGATGTAGCTAATTGTGACTAGTTTACCAAACAACAATGCTCGGACAGCAACTGCCTCAAGGGACGTTCGGAGGCTTAATTGCTGACATGCAACGCCCTTATCGACCATTACGGCCACACCCCCTGACGAGGCGAGAGCGTCCGCGGTCTTTGCGGAAAGTGACATATTGCCTTAAAAAGTTCGTCTGTGTTAATTTTAGGTGTGTTTCTTGTACACACATCACCTTTGGACTGAATTTGCGGAGGAGTTCTTTAACATCGTCAAGATTACGTAGAAGTCCTCTCACGTTCCATTGTAATACTTGGGTATCCATAATGGAAAAGAAGTTAGTGATGTGTGTACAGAAAGATAGAAGTTAGTTCACGAGACCTTTCCAGGCCCCGTAATACGGGATTTTTCTTTTCTCCCGACGCGCTCCATGGAGCTACGCCGTTCCTTCGGCGCCTGGCACGCCGGAGTAGTGATGATTGCATTCATTGCCTCGTCAGAGGCGCTGGCTGCTGCCCGCTCCGCGGGCACACTAGGGGGTTTTTGGGGCCGGTCTGCACGAGCAGTGGCCCTGGGACCGGCAGGCCCGGAGGACTGCTGGCCCTGCGATGTAGGGGGCGGAACAGCACTGGCTGCTCCTGCCAGGGGGGCTGATGGTGTCACCGCTGTCACACTCTGTGTGACTCGGGCAGCCGCCGCAGGATGTGACGCTGCCCCCCGGCGCGCCACATCGGTGTAGGAAGGACTGGACTGGTTGTGAGCAGAAAAACGCTTGCGCGCCTCTGGAAAGGAAATGTTTAGCTTGACTTTGAGCTGTAATATTTCTTTTTCTTTCTTCCATGACGGGCACGATCGCGAATAGGCGGGGTGGTCTCCGTCACAGTTGGCACAATGGGTTGTGGAAGTGCAGTTATCTGAGGCGTGTTCTTTAGAAGCACATTTTGCACAAGTAGCGCGCCCTCGGCAGTTCTGAGACCCATGCCCAAAACGCTGACACTTGAAGCATCGGCGCGGATTGGGTATGTACGGTCGTACACGGAGCTTATAATATCCCGTCTCGATTGAATCTGGAAGGTCACTTGTTCCAAACGTGATAATTACATGCTTTGTGGGAATTTCCTTGTCGTCACGCCTTAACTTAATTCTTTGAACCTTTACTACGTTTTGGTCTTGCCATCCATCCAACAGCTCGCTTTCGCTGAGTTCTAGAAGGTCGTCATCCGAGATGACACCACATACAGTGTTCATTGACCTGTGAGGGCCCACTGAGACGGGGATGTCACCAAATGCAACAAGTTTAGACAATTTGTTATACTGGGGTTTATCACGCACTTCCAGAAGCAGGTCTCCGCTTCCCATCTTAGTTACCTTGTAACCTGGGCCGATTGCTTCTGTCAGGCATTTTGCTACGACAAATGGAGATATAGTACAGACTGTCTTCGTTTCGTGTTGGCTATGAATGACATGGTACTTGGGAAATATTTCTTTGGGTTTCATGAAAAAGTTGAAAGTGTCATCGGTGCGCCCCCTTTTCAGGGAGCGATCAGGAAGTGGGGGAAAAGGATTTGCCATATGAAATTGCTAAATTCAGCGGCGATGGTAGCCACCCACCACCGAGCCCAACAAGGGGACGCTACAAGGATGGAATGCTTGCAGACGCCAGCCATGCATCGCCGCTATAACCTAATATAAAATACCCAAGGTTGGATAGCTACACCAGGTTAACCCTTGCCGCCCAGAAATTCGGAAGTGAGAAGAAGTGACTAGAAGACAGGACAGATGGAAAAGTGAGAGAGAAAGACAAAAGATTGAAGAGGGGGACAGGAAAAGGCGACTGCCGATTTCCTCCAGGTGGGTCAGTCTGGAGGTGCCGTCTATGTGAAGCAGAGGCCGAAGAGGTGTGTTGCCTCTACCGGGGGGCCTTAAAGGTCCAAACACCCGGCATCGGCTCAACCTCCAGGATCCCCCTTTCCCCAGACACGGCTAAGCCGCGCACGGCGACACGCGGGAGGGTCCAACCCTCTTGTGCTCGGGTCCGTGGTGTCGCAGCACACCAAACGCCTGCTCACGCAGACGCCCCTGCGGGGATCCCAGCATATAATGATATGCTGGTTAGATACATATGCTCTACACAGTACGGAATAGAGCTCAATGAGTATAGGATTTTTCTGTTTACAGGGTGACTTTAAAGCGTTTACGACACTTAGAGAGTCTGTAAATATGATTGATTTTTGAAGTTTAGATTTCCTTATATGCCTCACAGCTGACAATAGTGCATAAGCCTCAGCCGTAAAGATACTTGCTTCCGGGTGGAGTACACCGGATTCCGAGAAGGATGGGCCGACGGCTGCATACGACACTCCGTCACGTGACTTAGAAGCGTCTGTATAAAACTCTGTGCATGTGTACTTGGACTGGAGTTCAAGGAAATGCATTTTGATATGTGCCTCTGGTGCGTGCTTAGTGACCTCCACGAATGATGTGTCACACTCTATGAGCTGCCACTGCCACGGCGGTGACAGTTTCGCTGGAGCCATAAGACAGTGTTCAAGCAACGGAACACCCATTTCCTCGCTAAGATTCCGCACACGCAACGAGAACGGTTTTCTCGATGCCGGTCGATTTTGGAAGAGTGTGGCAGTGGTCATGTCGTTTATGGTTGAATAAGAGGGATGTTCAATGTTCGCGTGTACTCTAAGAAAATATGTAAAACTATTATATGAACGCTGCAGATGAAGTGACCACTGATTCGACTCTACGTAGAGGCTGTGGATCGGACTTGTTCGGAAAGCACCGGTCGCGAGGCGGATGCCCAGATGGTGAACGGGGTCTAGAATTTTTAATGCACTTGGCGTTGCGGAATTATAAATTATAGCTCCGTAATCAAGGCGTGAGCGGACAAGACTGTTGTACAAGTTCAGTAGGCATTTTCGGTCACTACCCCATGTTGCGCGCGACAAAATTTTTAGAAGGTTCATCGTCTTCAGACACCTTGATGATGATGATGATGATGTATAGTGTTTTTTGGCGCAAGGGCCAGGGATGGCCAAAGAGCGCCAAGAAATGGTATGGGGAAGTCAATGCTGCGATGTATGAAAGGTGAAAAATGTAACGAGGCTGTATAGGGGCCTAAAATAGTCACTGTAAGGTGTATAAAATACAAGTGTTAAAAGAATGCTAATGACGAGTGATTAGACCGATGACCATAAAATATACGCTAGAGAGAAATAATACTTAAAAAATGGAATCGCTTCCATTAGCACTCCCACTTCACTGAGACCCTTGGGCACAAGGGCGTGGGGGACGTGCTCTACAAAAACAGTACGCTCGCAGCCATACCCTCTAGATAGAGGGAGGGCTACGAATCTCTCTGGCTAATAACATGCAGCACAACATCATTTAAAAACTTAAGCACTGCCTTGGTTTCAAACAGAGGTTCTGGGCCAAGAAACAGTGTCGGATGTAAGGGGACATGTTGTTGGTATGCTAAAGGAAAGTGCCTTCTACGCTCTGTTTCTGCTTCCCGGCACTCCAGCAAGACGTGGAGTACGGTCAGCCTTTCCCCACATCTGCCACAGAGAGGGGGTTCAACACCAGTTAAAAGGTATGAATGTGTACCACATGTATGTCCTATTCTAAGGCGGCAAAAGAGAACTTCAGTATGTCGTGACTTTGTTAATGATGGCCAGTTGCCTAAAAGTGGCTTAATTACATGGAGTTTATTCAGCGTTTGTTCATCCCATAAGTGTTGCCAATAGTTTCTGAGTTTTTTGCGTAGAAATGGCTTTAAGTCTGTGGCAGGAACGGGTATAGACAAATTGCTAGGTTTTGTTGCTATGGAAGTTGCCATTTTGTCGGCAAGCTCATTACCCTCTATACACCTGTGCCCAGGCAACCAACATATTACAACCAGTTGATTAGAGGCATACATATTGCAGAGCAGAGAATAGAGGTCGTTTATAACAGGATTTTTCTGTTTTTGTAGTAATTGTAACGTTTTGACGACACTTAAGGAATCTGTGAAAATAATGGCCTTTGGGAGCTTTGCTTTCCTAATGTGTTTAGCAGCTGACAGTATTGCATAGGCCTCTGCCGTGAAGATACTAGTTTCGGGATGTAGAGCGTCAGATTCCAAAAATGATGGGCCAACAGCCGCGTAAGATACGCCGGCTTGTGACTTAGACGCATCTGTGTAAAACTCTGGACAGCTGTACTTTGACTGAAGCTCTCGAAAGTGCATATGTATGTGCGCATCTGGGGCGTGTTTTGTTACGTCTACAAATGATGTATCGCATTCAACAATTTGCCATTTCCACGGCTGTAACAGCTGTGCGGGCGCCATTAGAGGAGTTGTAAAGACTGAAACACCCATTTCCTCACTGAGGTTCCTTAAACGCAATGAAAAGGGCTGTCTTATTGCAGGTCGGTTACTAAAGAGGGTGGCGCTAGTCGTATCATTTATAGCTGAATAAGAGGGGTGCTTCTCGTTAGAGTGTACTTTCAGATAATACAAGAAACTGGAGTACGACCTCTGCAGATGCAGTGACCACTCATTTGATTCTGCGTAAAGACTTTCTATTGGGCTTGTCCTGAATGCACCGGTTGCCAGGCGGATACCTAGATGGTGAACAGGGTCCAGTATCTTTAGAGCGCTTGGAGTGGCAGACTGATACACTATGGCCCCATAGTCTAAGCGTGTGCGTATAAGGCTTTTGTATAGATTCATGAGGCACTTTCTGTCACTGCCCCATGTTGTGTGCGACAAAATTTTAAGGATGTTCATTGTTTTGTGGCATTTGTTCTTTAGGTGTTTTATGTGTGAAATGAAGTTTAGTTTGGAGTCTAAAATAATGCCTAGAAACTTTTGTTCGGTGTTCACAGGCAATCGCAGTCCAAGCAGCTCTATGTCAGGATCCGGGAATAGGCCTCTCTTTCTTGAGAATAGAACGCAGGAACTTTTCAGTGGATTTAACCTAAATCCATTCTCGAACGCCCACGTTGATACTTTATTGAGGCCAAGTTGAATCTGTCGCTCACAGACTGCCAGATTACAGGACCTGAATGCTATTTGCACGTCATCAACGTAAGTAGAATAAAATATATTTCGTGGCATGTATGCACGCAAAGAATTCATTTTTACTATAAACAGAGTGCAACTAAGTACACCACCTTGTGGTACACCAGTTTCCTGAATAAATGGCCTGGACAGGGCATCGCCAACTCTAACACGGAATGTACGATTGCATAGGTAACTTTCAATTATATTAAGCATATTACCACGGATGCCCATTTCTGAGAGATCCTTCAAATACCGTAGCGCCAGGTTGTGTCATATGCTTTTTCGATGTCAAGAAACACGGCCAGAAAGAATTGTTTGTGGACGAAAGCGTCACGAATGCATGCTTCAATGCGGACGAGATGGTCGGTTGTGGAACGACCTTCTCTAAACCCACATTGATATGGGTCAAGTAATTTGTTTGCTTCAAGGAGATGTAAAAGCCGACGATTAATCATCTTTTCAAATAACTTGCAGATACAACTTGTTAATGCTATGGGCCGGTAACTTGCGACTGAGGACGGATCTTTTCCTTGTTTCAAGATAGGTACCACAATAGCTTCTTTCCATGAATCTGGAATGTAACCTGCTGCCCAGATGGTGTTGAAAAGGGACAGTAGTGCTACTTGTGTGTCAGGATGAAGATGTTTAATCATTGTGTACATGACTCTATCAGGTCCCGGGGCAGATTTCATACATGTGTTCAAGGCAGCTTTGAATTCGGCAGTTCTAAATGGTAGGTTATAAGGTTCATTGGGGCTACATTTACGGTTCAACGCCTTATTTTCCGCTACTGCTTTATGTTTGAGAAATGCCTCTGAATAATTGGCCGAACTAGATACACGCTGAAAATGTTCCCCAAGTGCGTTAGCCTGGTCTTCAAGGCTGTCGCCTTGATTGTCCACCAATGGCAATAGGTAAGGATGCCGACTTGATAATTTGTGTAGTCTGTTCCACACTTTTGCTTCCTGCGTGTAGGAGTTTATACTCGAGATGAATCTTTCCCAGCTCTCTTTTTTAGCTTTACGTCGCGTTCTCCTGCCTTGCGACTTCACGTGTTTGAAATTTAGGAGATTTTCTGCGGTTGGGGACTTTCGCAGCAAGCCCCAAGCCTTATTTTGCTTCTTACGGGCAGTCCTACAATCTTCATTCCACCAGGGAACACGTCTCTTTTTTGGAGCCCCTTTTGTTTGTGGTATGCACTCGAATGCGGCGTCAGTTATAAAAGCGGTAAAAAAGGTGACAGCATCGTTGATATTAAAATCGTTAAGAGCATTTCGAGGCATCTGAGTTATTTGGTGAAATTTTGCCCAATCAGCGGATTCTAGTTTCCATCGAGGGGTCCGTGTAAAGAGATCATGTTGTTCTGATGTTTTAAGACAAATAGGAAAATGATCACTGCCATATAGGTTTTTAATTACGTTCCATTCCAGGCAGGGCAGAAGTGTGGCAGAGCAGATAGCTAGGTCTATCGCAGAGTAACTGTTGTGTGTCATACTGTAAAATGTCGGCTCTTTCTTATTCAGTAGGCATACACCGGAGTTCAAGAGAAACTGTTCTATCATGCGGCCCCTCGCATCACACCGCGGGTCACCCCAGAGCGGATTGTGTGCGTTGAAATCACCGACTAGGATAAATGGCTCCGGAAGCTGGTTTATGAGAGATTGGAACTCTAAGCTGTTGAGTTTATAGTCAGGAGGGATATACATGGAGCAGATTGTTACAAGCCTATTAAGTACAATCGCACGAATGGCAACAGCTTCGAGAGGGGTTTGAAGCATCAGCTGCTGGCTAGCAATACAGTTTACAGTGATGATTGCGACACCACCTGCCGAGGCAAGGGCATTATCGCGATCTTTACGAAATGTGACATACGAATTTAAAAAAGTTTGTGTTGATTGATTTTAGGTGTGTCTCTTGGATACAGAGTACTTTGGGGTTATATTTTTCTAGCAGTTCCTTAATGTCATCAAGGTTACGCAGTAGACCTCTAGCATTCCACTGAAGGATCTGCGTCGCCATAATAACAAATAAATAGAGGTGAGGCGTACTCTGCATGCCAAGATTTCAACATTTATGTCATGCTTTTCTTTCCGGGACCTGTTATTCGCGGCTTTTCTTTTGCGGCACGCTCAAGAGAGCTGCGCCGCTCATTCGACACCGATGGTGCCGAGAGGCTTGGGTTTGTGTCCATTGCCTCCTGGGAGGCACTGGATGAGCGCGCTGTGCGCGAAGTGACATGTACTTTAGGCCTCCCCTCACGAGGAGAGGCGCTTAGGACCACCGAGCCACTAGGCTGCTGGCCCGTCTTCGAAGATGGCAGAGCGGCATCTGCCGCGTCCGCCTTGGGGGCGGGAGGCGGAGCCGCCGGCCCTACATGTGAGGTCCGAGCGGTCGCCTTCGACCGTTGTGACACTGCCCCCTTGTGTGCCACATCGGCGTACGTAGTGCACTGCACTATTGAGAAACGCTTTCGTGCTTCCTTGAACGAGATGTTTTCTTTGATTTTCAGTGTTATTATTTCTTTTTCCTTTTTCCAAGCAGGGCAAGAACGAGAGTATGAGGGGTGCCCACCGTCGCAGTTTGCGCAGTGGAGTTCGTTGTTACAGTCGTCAGCGGGATGGTCATGGTCACCGCACTTAGCACAGGTGAGCCGCCCTCGGCAGCTCAGAGATCCGTGGCCGTACCTTTGGCACTTGAAACATCTCCGTGGGTTTGGTATATATGGCCTGACGCGTATTTTGATATATCCTGTTTCAATGTATTCAGGTAGTCTGCTCGAGCCAAATGTCAGAATTAAGTGCTTGGTAGGTATTTCTTTGTCATCACGGCGTATTTTGATTCTTTGCACATCGATCACATTGTGCTCTTTCCAGCCTTCTAGCAATTCCACTTCACTAAGGTCGATCAAGTCGTCGTCTGAGACTACCCCACGAACAGTGTTCATGGACTTATGCTGCGTGACTGTTATCGGAATGTCCCCGATTTTCTCAAGAGTCGTCAATTTATCGTGTTGGCTTTTGCTGCAGATTTCGAGAAGCAGATCTCCACTTGCCATTTTTGTTGCTTTGTAGCCTGGGCCAAGCTTTTCTGCAAGGCATTTGGACATAAGGAACGGGGAAATTACTCGAGCTGATTTTTCTTGTTGTTGACTGTGCAGTACATGGAAGCGAGGAAAGTTTTCTTTGGTTTGGCTCAGGAACTGAAACGTGACATCGGTGCGCCCTCTCTTGAGAGAGCGATCAGGTAGGGGAGGAAAGGGAGTACCCATTACTTAATTTCTTGTTATTCAGCAGCGATGGTAGCCACCCACCACCGAGCCCAACGAGGGGACGCTACAAGGTTTTAGTCACACTCGCAGACGCCAGCTATACATCACTGCTATAACCTAATATAATAGACCCAAGGTTGGATGTACTACACCAGGTTAACCCTTGCTGCCTGGAAAGTTGGAAGTAAAAACGAAGTAAAGAGAAGACAGTACAGATGGAAAGTGAGAGAGAAAGACGAAGGCTGGAGGGAGAGAGAGACAGGAAGAGGCAACTACCGATTTCCCCCGGGCGGGTCAGTCCGGGGGTGCCGTCTACGTGAAGCCGAGGCCAAAGAGGTGTGTTGCCTCCGCCGGGGGGCCATAAAGGTCCAAACTCCCGGCTTCGGCTCAACCTCCAGGATCCCCTTTTCCCCGGACACGGCTAAGCCGCGCACGGTTAGACGCGGGAGGGTCCAACCCCCATGTGCTCGGGTCCGTGGTGTCGCAACACACCAAACGTTCAGACACCTTGCCTTCAAATATTTAAGGTGGGGGATAAAGGTAAGCTTCGAGTCTAGAATTATTCCCAGGAATTTATGCTCACTGCTCACGGATAGTTCCTCTTGATTAATCGTGAGATTTGGCACTCATACCTCTTTTGTTTGAGAAAAGCATGCACGTACTTTTCTTTGCATTTATTTTAAATCCATTTACATCAGCCCATTTAGACAGTTTGTTTAATCTAAGCTGTACCTGTCGTTCGCAGATAGCAATGTTGCATGATTTGAAACCTATCTGCACGTCATCGACATACACAGAATAAAACATGCTGTGTGGAATGACTGTATGCAGGGAGTTCATTTTTACAATGAAAAGTGTGCAACTAAGTACACCCCCTTGCGGCACGCCAGCCTCCTGGGTGAATGTTCTAGATAATGCATTACCCACTCTTACGCGAAACGTGCGGTTAGACAAGTAGCTTTCGACTGTGTTAAACATATTACCGCGGACCCCCATCGCAGAGAGATCTCGCAGAATCCCGAAGCGCCATGTCGTGTCGTACGCTTTCTCTAAATCTATAAATACAGAAAGTAAAAACTGTTTATGAATAAACGCATCTCTGATGTTTGCCTCGATGCGAACAAGGTGGTCTATTGTCGACCTACCTTCTCGGAATCCACACTGGAAGGGGTCTAGTATTTTGTTATTTTCTAGGAAACTAATTAAACGCCGGTTTATCATTTTTTCATACAGCTTGCACAGGCAGCTTGTTAGAGCTATTGGCCTGTAGCTGCTGGCTAAGGACGGGTCTTTGCCTTGTTTAAGTACCGGGATGACTATGGCTTCTTCCATGAGGACGGAATACAGCCAGCCGTCCACATGACATTAAAAATAAACAGGAGTGTTGTCAGTGTTTCGGGGTGTAAGTACCTAATCATTTCGTACATGATACGATCGCCACCTGGCGCCGAGTTGTTACAACAAGCGAGAGATGCTTTAAGTTCGGCTAAGCTAAATGGTTGATTGTAAGCCTCACTCGAAGAACCTTTGCGGTTAAGAGGCTGCCGCTCTTCGCGTTCTTTGAACTTCAGGAAAGTGTCTGTATAATGCGATTCGCTTGATACATATTGAAAGTGTTCACCTAGACAATCCGCCTGGTCTTCCAGGCTATCACCTTGGCTACTTACTAAGGGTAGAGGATGTGACTCTCGGCCTATTAGTTTATTTACCCTGTTCCAGACTTTTGTTTCGTCGGTGTATGAATTTATACTGGAAATGTACCTTTCCCAACTCTCTCTCTTTGCACGTCGACGCGTTCTTCGGCCCTGTGACTTTGCTTGTTTAAAATTTATCAGGTTTTCAGCTGTTAGGGAGTTGCGAAACAATCCCCAGGCTTTGTTTTGCTTTTTTCGCGCTTTCTGGCATTCATCATTCCACCAAGGCAGGCGACGTTTGTTAGCTAGTCCATTAGTTTGTTGTATGCACCTTTCAGCAGCGTCAATGATAAAACCTGTTATATACGCCACAGCATCGTCTATGTTAAAGAGGCAATGTCATCACGGCTTAAATATGTTATTTGTCGGAAAAGTTCCCAGTTAGCCGAGTCAACCTTCCATCGGGGAACGTGTGGCGAGCATCTACCATGTTCTGTTAAGCCTAGCATAATTGGGAAGTGGTCGCTCCCAAAGGGGTTCTTCAGAACAGACCACTCCAGGTATGGCATTAGTGTACTCGATGCTATACTTAAGTCAATGGATGAATATGTGTTATGTGTAATGCTGTAATACGTAGGCTCTTTCTTGTTAAGTAATGATGCGCCTGAAGAAAACAGAAAATTTTCAATCAGGCGACCTCTCGCATCGCAACGTGAGTCTCCCCACAAAGTGTTATGTGCGTTGAAATCTCCGACAACTATGTATGGCTCCGGAAGTTCATTTATGTAGTTTTGGAATTCGGTTTTATGTAGTTGATAATTGGGAGAGATGTATATAGAGCTGACAGTGACCAGCTTGTCAAACAACACCCCTTGGAAGGCAACTGCCTCTAGGGGCGTACGAAGTTTTAGTTCCCGGCAGGCAACACCTCTGTCGACTACAATAGCCACACCACCGGAAGACACGACTGTGTCATCGCGGTCCTTACGAAAAATGGCGTATTGTCGGAGAAAATCTGTTTGCGTGTGTTTCAGGTGTGTTTCTTGGACACACACCACCTTTGGATTATACTTATGTAGCAGTTCTTTGATGTCATCGAGATTGTGGAGGAGTCCTCGGACATTCCACTGTAATATTTGTGTATCCATGTTGAATGTGGGTTTTGTGCTGTGTGTTAAGAAAGAGGAATTACTTCACAGAGCCCTTTCCGGGCGCGGTGATGCGGTGTTTTTCTTGTTTGGAACGATCGCCAGACTCTCGCGGCTCCTTAGGCGCAAGTGGCGCCGTCTGGCTGGTTGTTGTGTCCATAGCCTCTTGCGAGGCGCTGGACACGCGCTCTTGCGAGCGGTTGGTTTGACGAGAAGGCCTCGCCTCGAGAGACGAGGCCCTCGAGGCCACCAGCCCGGAGGTCGATGGCCCCTTCTTGTGAGTTGGCGGAGCAGCGCTAGCTGCAGCCGCTGGGGAGGGGCGGATGGCGTCACTGCCGGCTCACTGTGTGCGGGCCGGACAGCCGCCGGAAGCCGTTGCGACGCTGCCCCCTGACGCGCCACTTCTGCAAATGTGTTCTTTGGCAGGTAGGATACCCGCCTGCGTGCCTCCTTGAACGTTAGATTTTCCTTTACTTTAATCGTTACAATTTCTTTTTCTTTTTTCCAGGATGGGCACGACCGCGAGTATGCGGCGTGCTCCCCATCACAGTTCACACAATGTAGCGAGTTTTCACAAGACTCAGATGAGTGTTCATGAGCACTGCATTTCGCGCATGTTTGCCGGCCTCGGCAGTTCTGAGAACTGTGGCCGAATCGCTGGCATTTAAAGCATCTGAGAGGATTTGGAACGTATGGCCTGACACGAAGTTTGATGTATCCGGCCTCGATGGACTCGGGCCGGACACTTGAGCCGAAAGTGAGCACCAGGTGCTTAGTCTTGATTTCTTTCCCGTCGCGCCTCATCTTAATTCTTTTAACGCTTATTACATTCTGCTCACTGAAGCCCTCCAATAGTTCAGCCTCGGTTAGCTCCATTAAATCATCATCTGAAACAACGCCGCGCGTGGTGTTCATAGTACGGTGTGGTGTCAGTGTTATTGGGATGTCCCCAAATGACACTAACTTCGACAGTTTTTCGTATTGTATCTGATCGCGGAGCTCTAGAAGCAGATCACCGCTTGCCATTTTTGATGCTTTGTAACCTCGGCCAAGAACTTCAGTCAGAGACTTCGAGACAAAGAAGGGTGAGATCATTTTCACTGTCTTTTCAGGCTTATCAGAATGGATGACGTGAAATCGTGGAAAGTTTTGTGCTCTGTTGCCAAAAAATTGAAATACATCTTCCGTGCGCCCTCGTTTTTGAGGGCGATCAGGGAGTTTAGGGAAGGCACTGTCCATGAGTATAGCTGGGATTTTCGGCAGCGATGCCAACCACCCACCAAGGAGCCCAACGCGGGGACGTGACAGGAGTTCCTGTAATCGGAATCCTGCCAACGCCAGTTGTACATCACTGCTATAACCAAATACAGCATAACCAAGACTGGCTAGCCACACAAGGTTAACCCTTGCCGCCCAGAAATTTGGAAGTGAAGAGAAGATAATAATAGACAGGAAAGAAGAGACAGTGAAAGAGAAAGAAAAAGTGTTGAGAGGGGGACAGGAAAAGGCGACTGCCGATTTCCTCCAGGTGGGTCAGTCTGGAGGTGCCGTCTATGTGAAGCAGAGGCCGAAGAGGTGTGTTGCCTCCACCGGGGGGCCTTAGAGGTCCGAACACCCGGCATCGGCTCAACCCCCAGGATCCCCCTTTCCCCAGACACGGCTAAGCCGCGCACGGCTACACGCGGGAGGATCCAACCCTCATGTGCTCGGGTACGTGGTGTCGCAACACACCAAACGCCTGCTGACGCAGACGCCCCTGCGGGGAAGGATACAGTTGAAACGAGGCCTTTGGGATACTAATAAAGTTATTTGGTGCTCGACCACAGTCCTTTGTGGGTTTGCTGCCTGTCTAGCAGGTGGGAACAAGGCTATATGTTAATCCACCTAATTAGCTATTTTCATGGTTGACGAAATCCTACGTAGTTGTGTGTTGGTGTAAATGTATCACATAAAAAGGATTGTAAATGAGGCCGTTAACTTTTGACAATACCTCTTGAACATTACTGAAATATTTCCTTGCATAGTGCAGGTGTAGTTATGCTGCAATCAGCTATATTGGTGTTGCTTCCCTCAGGATGTTGCTATCTCTACAATAGCCGGAGAAGACGAAACAAGTTTTGCAATGCACACGGACTGGCTCAGTTGTGAATGTCACAAATGCTCCCCTAACGAGGATCAAATCATTGAAAGGATGGCCTTGATAAATAATATTCATGAGGCGAAGAGGAAGTACCCATACATGATGAGCTTTGAGAGGGTAAGTACTTTTGCTACTATGTATGAAACAGCATTTACATTAACTTAGCCTGCATGGTTGTGGAGGCGGCTGCATTCAAAAAGAACTAGAGCTTTTGTAAATGGTTTAAAAACTAATTTTAATGCACACACATGTTCTAGTGTACTAAAAAAAAGACTACTGCTCTCTACATATTTATCTGATGAAAAAGTTAGTGCTCTAATGTATTCGGGCAGAAGACTCATTAGCTATGTCACCAAGGCTGTCCTTGCGCCACAGACGCTTGGCCATCAAAAGTTACACCACAAATCAATGAAAGTCGTTCAACGCTTGTATGAAGACACTGGCATTTGTGATGAATACTGACTGAACTACATTGTGTGTGTGTGTGCATAGTGCTTATGTGTGAAAAATACTAGAGAACTGTGTTGAAGAGATAACTTTTGAACTTACCGAAAGCAAGACTTTCTTTTTTATTATTGCGATAGCAATTACATGGACACTCCAAAGCGGATTTCTGCCGTCGCCGTGAGGTTCCGTATGACGTCAACGGTGATGAAATCGCCGTATGCTGTATGTGCGACTGAAAGGGCGCGAGGGACGCGCACTTTCATGGCGAGCGAACACATGGCGGAAGACAAACGCGCTTCTGCGCTGTGCTCCATGAAGGGCTGCAGAATTAAGCATCTCTTTTCTCCTTTACAATCACCATATATATATATATAGAGAGAGAGAGAGAGCAAATACGACTTCTTCCATGGCGTGAAAGGCCGGGGGTGGGGGAAAGGAGGGAGGGGAGGCGACGTTTAGCTGCCGCACCAAATCCCTATTTATGTAAAAACGTTGGGAGACAGAAGGTGGGTAAAGACTTCCGGCGCTGCTCGACGAGTGTCCTGTTCAGATCTCATCGAAAACCTCCGAGCCACCCGCAGAGGCACCGGCAACAGTCACCAACGCCGGGCACGTTCGGTGCGAACGCGGGCACGACGACGGCGTCGACAACAGTACTGCGCGTTGCTGATGCTGCTGCATGTCCAAATTTATACAGCTGATAAAACTACTATGCTTACTCCGTATAGCTCTCTACTAATTTGCTATCGCAATTGATGCTTCGCCTTTCGGGTGAAACTGCGACAATTTTTTAAAACTTTTCTGTGTTAAGCGAAAAAGGGTAGTGGTGGCTAAGACATGGGGGCAACTCGATTCATTTTTATTTCAATAAAAAAAGAGTAAACAATGAAATGAGCACCATAACTTGGTTTTCTTTTCTGTGTGACTAGAAATTTTCAGTTTCTCATACACCTTCAGAAGAAAAATGCCATTTCTATTTCGTGAGGTCAGAGTGCTCACTTGGATTGTTTACATCTGTCGTTTGCCAAATCTTCAATGTAAATTGTGTGCTTGTAGATAACATGATGGTAAAAATAACTGCTATGTATTTGCTTGGTTCTTGTAGTGCACTTCGGACACATCTTTTTTTGCAATTTTGCAGTGACTTTGCAAGACTGACTAAGATTGACCCATCACCTTGTATTGCAAAAGGGATCAACAAAATTGTGAAAATGGCAGAAATGAAACACATCCCTTGCGAAGCAAGTGTAATGGCATCACTTCAAAAGGCTCGTGAGATGTCACCGGAGAGGATGCGAACACGACGTGAGTACTGTTACAAAGGCTTCATCGGCAGCTTTTAGACCTACACTCCGTGACATTATTTTTGCAGGGTTTCGTCTCATAGGCATAACATTAGACTACATCTGTGTTCAATTATTTGGTTCTTTTAAGACAGTTCTTCAGGTTTTCAACTCATATCTTCTCTAAAACTTAAATTCTTTAATGGTAGGTTGTTTGATCTGTGGAATGGAAATAAACTGGCGTAGTGTTGCACAGTTACATGCGTAGATCAAGAATATTCTGTGCCATGGCAGGCACAGAATATTCTTGACGGGAAAGGTCTTCAAGGTGCAGTCGACATAAATAAGGGGATGTTACCCTAGCACCAGTGTTCATTTGCTTTTAGTGACAGAAAATCACAGCGTTAATAGTTTTCAAAACCAACCTTTGTCACAGATTTAGGGAACTTTAGGAAGATACTAAACAAGTACATTAAAGTGTTCGCTATAAACCTTTCGCTTTGGAGGCATCCTAACAGTTGCAGCACTTCGGATTCTGTCTTTCAATGTCAAAGAACTTAATGGTCTGTCATCTTTGTGCAAGAGCAGATAAGTTTCTTGCGAGTTTGTTCTGCTACAATGAATGTTTAGTACCCATGAGCTTAGCTCAAAATTAATCATAAACGCACTGTGCTTTACTGTGATAGTTCTGCGTCAAACACGGCAAGCTTAATTTATATCGGAACAGATATCTGGGCCCATTAAAAAAGGAATAAACGACTTTTAAATGGCCGACCTGAATTCCTGTGAAGATAAGTTCTCAGTCTGCGTAGTCAGGTCCACGTGATCTCTGAAAAAACTAGATTTTTCGAGGACATAACTGCAGCGCAAGACCTCGCAAACAATTTCTTGCAACATGGCAGGCTAAATATAAACGCTGCATCGTGCATGCATGCACACAATGCGAAACGAAAGACGTGTCTCAATGGTGAACTTAGGGCCGACATACACTCTAAGGTGCATCTTATCTTGAGGCAGAAAAAGGTCTTATTTTGATCTGTACAAGCAAACTGAAGCTTTGCTCACGGAGGTATTGCATCTTTTCCTCGTATGATGCGCTTCCAGGAGTTTACGTGTGATCTTTGCTTTCATCTAGAATGTTAGCACTGTCAAAGTGCAGCGCACCATTTTTGCAACACCTGCAGTGCACACGCGAGTGCATATCTTAGTTATAAAGGTAAACATCTACAGAAGTCTGTCAGGCTTATTAAAAAAATTGTCAGTAAAGGACGACTCTCCAGCCAAGATTTGATTTAATTTAAAACTGACGCTCGGAAAGACCACACATATCGTTCTTGAGCAGTCTTGTGTTGTGCTTTCCACCTTTCCTGGTCTAGGTCTCTTTGTTGTCGTGCTTGCCGGTGGCTTTGAAGGTCGTGCAGTTATACGCTTGGAAGTGCTCCCGTGAATTTGTTCAGGTTTCCTTGCATGGCTTGCATATACCACGATTCTAGGTAGAGCTTCCTCATGTGGTTAGCTTTAGTGCCAATGACACTGGTGCCGTCAAAGTTAATGCGACGGTCATGCTTCTCACAATGTTCTGCGAGGGCGTTGCGCTCTGCATTGAAACTGCCTACATCGTTTTTGTGCAGCTGAATGCTTTCTGGGAAGTTCGTCTCACCGATGTAGGAGGTGTAGCACTCAGGCACAAGGCACCTGGTAAACTAATCATGGGAACTTCTTTTGGAGGCCGATCTTATAGTCGTGGTATGAGCCGCTGAAGCGTTGATGTGGGTTTTTGCACAACATGGATACCCTCCTTTCCCAGCACTCATGCTAGCTGTTTGCTTATACCATAAATGTACGTGACGGAGATCCGAAGGGATGGCTGACGGAAGGCAGTAATACTGACGGTTCGTGTAGGAAAGTGTTTGAGGGGTGTGTGGGCGCCCAGGTCAAGTTGTTGCAACACGTGGTGAATGAAGCTTCTTTTGTAGCCATTGTTCAAGAGGTCCATGATAATCGCTTTCTCCTATATTTTTCTCTCCTCTCTTGAACTGCAGATGGTCTTTTCAGTTGCGTTGCGACTACCAATGTATTGTGGGATATGGAGTGGTTTGAGCCAAACTGCAGGTATCTGCCGGTGTGTGTGTAGGCTTTCGATATACACAAAAACTCGAACAGTTTCCACGAGTTTCACTAGCACATCAAGGGAAAAGGGTGTTTTTTTTTACGTCATGTCATTTGCTGAACCCACCGTGACCAGCCAGTGCTAACATGTCAGCCTATAGTCCTTAGAGAAGTAAAACTTCCACTTGCGGTTTTGTCTGTTGGCTACCTTACTTAATTCGTGTTATTTTTTTAATGATAGCAATTCCTTCCACAAGCATAGCTCGAAGCATTACCATTACACGATAATTACTGGTTAAACGTTTGATGATGATTAGTAGGGTTTATTGGCGCAAGGGCCAGATGTGGCCAAAGAGCGCCAAGGCGATGATAATAGCGTGTCAGTGGTACATGAATAGTAAATTATCAGGCGTGGATAAAACGTTAGATGAAGCATGGCTGTAAAGGGGCCTAAAAATAGTCGCTGTAAAGAGCGTAAAATCTACATGTAATAAGGTTATGACAATGATCAATGACGTTTACTATGAAAATGAAGAATGCATTGAAAAAAGAGTGAAGATATTCAAGTTATTTCACATGTTGTAATTGGCAAAAGCACTACTGCCTAAACAGAGCCCTTGAACCACAAGGGCCTGGAGGCAGGTGCTATACTGAACTACTGTCACAGCGGCATCCTCTGGCGAGAGGATGCGCTACGAATTTATTGGGCTTATGACATGTAGGATAACATCGTTCAAGAATGCAAGGACTGCTTTGGTTGTAAAAAGTGGTTCTTTACCAAGAAACATGGACGGATGGAGCGGGACACAATAGCTGTATGCAAGAGGAAAATGTTTTCTTCTCTCTGTTTCGGCTTCCCGACACTCCAGGAGGACATGGAGGACGCTCAGCCTCTCACCACATCGACCACAGGTTGGAGGCTCGTTACCAGTCAACAGAAAATTGTGAGTACCATATGTGTGTCCTATTCTGAGACGACAGAATAGGACATCAGTTCGTCGTGTTTCTGTTGTACAGGGCCAGAAGCCTAGCTGTGGTTTAATCAAGTGGAGCTTATTATTTGTTGCGGCGTCCCACAAGCGTTGCCAGTGGTTTCGCAGTTTCGCTCGCAAAAAAGGCTTGAGGTCTATGGCAGGAATAGCAGCGGTAAGATGAATTGCTTGAGATGTAATTGATGTGGCCACTTTGTCTGCCAGTTCATTACCCTCAATGCCTCTATGGCCAGGAACCCAGCATATTGTCACATGTCTACCAGATGAATAAATATTGCACAGGTATGTGTAAAGCTCAATAAAAACAGTATTTTTGTGTATTCTTATAGACATTAGTGCCTTTACGACACTTAAGGAGTCCGTAAATATTATTGCATTCTGTGGTTTTAACTTCTTAATGTGTTTAACCGCAGACAGCACCGCATAGGCTTCTGCAGTAAAGATGCTTGTATAAGGGTTCAATACGTCCGATTCAGAGAAAGAGGGACCAATTGCCGCGTAAGATACGCCAGCGTGCGACTTTGATGCGTCAGTGTAGAATTCAGCACACGAATACTTAGATTGGAGTTCACGGAAATGCATTCCAATTTCGATGTCTGCTGCGTACTTTGTAACTTTTACAAAAGATATATCGCATTCTATCACCTGCCACTCCCAAGGAGGTGGCAGTTTAGCTGGAGGCATTATGCGATGTTCGAGGAGTGGGACATCCATTTCAACGCTAAGCTCCCTCACACGCAGTGAAAAAGGCCGTCTCACAGAGGGTCGATTATGAAAAAGTGTAGTACACGTCAAATCGTTAACGGTCTTAGAACACGGATGTTCATGAGTAGAGTGTACTTTGAGGAAATATGTGAAACTGGTGTATGATCTCTGCAGATGGAGTGACCATTCATTCGATTCTACATGTAAGCTTTCAATAGGGCTTGTTCTGAAAGCGCCTGTGGCCAGTCGGATACCTAGATGGTGAACGGGATCTAGCATCTTCAGTGCGCTTGGGGCGGCAGAGTGATATACTACAGCCCCATAATCTAGTCGTGAAGGAATCAGACTCTTATAAAGGTTCAATAGACACTTCCTGTCGCTGCCCCATGTTGTGTGAGATATAATCTTCATTAGGTTCATTGTTTTTAGGCATTTTGCTTTGAGATATTTGATGTATGGGATGAAAGTTAGCTTAGAGTCAAGTATAATGCCTAAAAACTTGTGGTCTTTGTTCACAGGTATTTGCTGTCCACACAGTCCTACACAAGGATCTGGAATCAGGCCTCTCTTTCTTGTGAAAAGAACACAGGAACTTTTGTGGGGGTTAACTTTGAAACCGTTTTCGTCTGCCCACTTAGACACTTTGTTCAACCCCTGCTGTACCTGTCTCTCGCACACGGTCAGGTTACAGGACTTGAAGCCCATTTGTATATCGTCCACGTAGACAGAATAAAAAATAGCCGGTGGTAATGAGGCACGAAGTGTGTTCATCTTCACGATAAACAGTGTGCAGCTGAGCACGCCTCCCTGGGGTACACCTGTTTCCTGTATAAATGGACGCGACAGTGCATTACCTATTTTAACCCGGAATGTGCGGTTGTGTAGGTAGCTTTCAATAATGGTTAACATATTACCGCGGATGCCCACTGCCGACAGATCGCGTAGGATTCCGTAACGCCAGGTCGTATCGTACGCCTTTTCCATATCGAGGAACACGGATAAGAAGTATTGTTTATGTATGAAAGCATCACGAATGTTTGCTTCGATGCGCACGAGATGGTCGGTTGTAGACCGTCCTTCTCTGAAGCCGCACTGATATGGATCAAGAATTTTGTTTGACTCAAGGAAGTGTAAAAGGCGACGGTTTATCATTTTTTCAAAGAGTTTGCAGATACAACTTGTGAGGGCTATTGGGCGGTAACTTGTTACTAATGTGGGGTCCTTGTTTTAAAATCGGAACGACAAGGGATTCTTTCCATGCAGTAGGTAGGTATCCGGCAGCCCATATAGCATTGAAAAGTGCGAGTAGCGTTATTTGAGTATCACTGTGAATGTGTTTAATCATGTCGTACATGATCCTGTCGGGTCCAGGTGCAGAGCTCCGACAGGCAGTCAAGGAGGCTCTCAATTCGGCGATGTTAAATGGCATGTTATAGGGTTCATTCTGTCTGCATTTACGGTCAATAGCCTTGCGTTCTGCGATTTGTTTGTGCTTAAGGAATGCGTCAGAATAATTATTCGAACTGGACACGCGCTCGAAGTGTTCGCCAAGAGCGTCAGCTTGGCCTTCCAAGCTGTTCGCTTTGTCGTTCACTAGCGGCAACGGATGGATTTCTTTTCCCTTTAGCCTCATTAGCCTGTCCCATACTTTTGCCTCTTGAGTATACGAATTGATACCTGAGAGAAACCTCTCCCAACTTGCCCTCTTAGCCTGTCTTCGCGTCCTTCTTCCCTGGGACATAACATGTTTAAATTCTGTTAGGTTTTCAACCGTAGGACATTCACGTAGTTTGCCCCAAGCTTTATTTTGTTTCCTTCGTGCCTGTCTACAATCGTTATTCCACCAGGGGACCCGTCTTTTGAATGAAGTGCCACTTGTTTGAGGAATGAACTTCTCAGCGGCGTCAATGATAAAAGCAGTAAAATATGATACGGCATGATCTATAGTAAAATTATTTATAAAATCTCGTGATAAGTACGTGGATTCCCTAAAGCATTCCCAGTCAGCTGAGGCCAGTTTCCAGCGAGGGACATGGGGAGGAGAGTCATGTTCGGTTACTAAGTTTAGGGTTACTGGGAAATGATCACTTCCAAATGGGTTTTTAATTACATGCCATTCTAAGTCAGGGAAAAGTGAGGCAGAGCCAATTGACAGGTCTATTGATGAATATGAACTATGATGGATATTGTAATATGTTGGTTCCTTCTTATTGAACAGGCACGCACCGGAGTTAACAAGGAAGTTTTCGATGAGCCGACCTCTCGCGTCGCATCGCGAGTCTCCCCAAAGAGTATGATGAGCATTAAAATCACCAGTGATAATGTATGGTTCTGGGAGCTGGTCGATGAGGCTGTAAAATTCCGTTTTACTCAGGTGATGGTTGGGTGGTATGTAAATGGAGCAAATGGTTATAAGCTTGTTGAATAAAATCGCTCGCACGGATACAGCCTCGAGAGGCGTGTGTAGGGCAAACTGTTGGCAGGCAATAGACTTATTTACAACTATGGCTACACCTCCGGACGAGGCAGAAGCATTGTCACGATCTTTACGAAAAATGGCACATTGCTTCAGAAAGTTGGACTGGTTAGGCTTTAAGTGTGTTTCTTGGACACACAGCACCTTCGGATTAAATTTATGTATGAGTTCTGTGATGTCGTCGAGGTTACGAAGTAATCCTCTGACGTTCCACTGTAGTATCTGTGTGTTCATGTTGCAGACAATGTTTGTGCTGTGTGTCTCGTGTGAAAACACTAACTTAACTTACAGAGCCCTTGTCGGGCCCTGTGATGCGGGCTTTTTCTTTTTTGGAGCGGTCGAGGGATTCTCGCCGCTCCTTTGGCGCTGGCTGCGCCGTCTGGCTGGAAGATGTGTCCATCGGCTCTTGCGGAGCGCTGGACACCCGCTCTTGAGAACGGTTTGATCGCGGTGAAGGCCTCGTCTCGAGGGACGAGACCTTGGAGGCCACCAGCCCGGAGGTCGATGGCCCCTTCTGGGATGGCGGAGCAGTGCTAGCTGCAGCCGCCGAGGGGGCAGATGGCTTCACCGCCGGCTCACTACGTGTGGGCCGGACGGCAGCCGGAAGCCGCTGCGACGCTGCCCCCTGACGCGTCACATCGGCAAAGCTGGTTTTTGTGAGGTAGGACACCTGCCTTCGTGCCTCTTTAAACGAAATGTTTTGTTTGACTTTAATCGTGACAATTTCTTTTTCTTTTTTCCAGGATGGGCAGGACCGCGAGTATGCGGCATGCTCGCCATCACAGTTTACACAATGTGGAGTATTGTTGCACGACTCAGATGTGTGTTCAGAAGCACTGCATTTGGCACAAGTAGTTCGACCTCGACAGCTCTGTGAGCTATGGCCAAACCTCTGGCATTTGAAACATCGCAGGGGATTAGGGATATACGGCCTGACTCTGAGCTTTATGTAGCCTGCCTCGATAGTCTCGGGCAGTACACTTGAGCCGAAGGTTAGAATAAGATGCTTGGTCAGAATTTCTTTTCCGTCACGCCTCATCTTGATTCTTCTGACATTGATCACATTTTGGTCACTCCATCCCTCTAATAGTTCTGCCTCACTTAGCTCCATCAAATCATCATCCGAAACAACGCCACGACTGGTGTTCATAGTGCGGTGTGGGGTCACAGTGACAAGAAAGTCTCCAATTGATACGAGGTTCTGCAGTTTCTCATGTTGTTTGATATCTCGGAGTTCAAGAAGAAGGTCGCCGCTAGCCAATTTCGTAGCTTTGTAGCCGGCCCCTATTGTCTCTGTCAGGCATTTTGAAACAAGAAAAGGTGAGATCGTTCTCACCGCCTTTTCGGGTTTTTCACAATGGATTACGTGGAATCGAGGGAAATTTTCAGTTTGCCGGCCAAAAAATTTCAATACATCTTCGGTGCGCCCCCGCTTAAGGGGGCGATCTGGTAATGCAGGGAAAGAAAAAGCCATCAAAAATAATAATTTTTCGGCAGGAACGCCAGCCACCCACCATGGAGCCCAACAAGGGGACGATGTAGGACCTGTAAACACAAGTCCCACAAACGCCAGCTGTACGCACCCGCTATAACCAAATACGTATGACCAAGGGTGGTTATAACACACAAGGTTAACCCTCGCCGCCAGGAATGCTGGAAGTAAATGGAAGAGAAAAGAAGACAGGATAGATTGAAAGTGAGAGAGAAAGACCAAGATTGAAGAGAAGGACAGGAAAAGGCGACTACCGATTTCCCCCGGGTGGGTCAGCCCGGGGGTGCCGTCTATGTGAAGCAGAGGCCAAAGAGGTGTGTTGCCTCCGCCGGGGGGCCTTAAAGGTCCATACACCCGGCATTAGCTCAACCTCCAGGATCCCCCTTTCCCCAGACACGGCTAAGCCACGCACAGCTACGCGTGGGAGGGTCCAACCCCCGTGTGTTGGTGTGTTCCAACCCCCGTGGTGTCGCAACACACCAAACGCCTGCTGACGCAGACGCCCCTGCGGGGCTGGTTAAACGTTTAACGCGAACAAGAACGCTGAGATTTGGATTCTTAGTGACTTTTGAAAAAATCAATATTTCATTTGTCAATAATTCACCGAAAAAAATAAACATGCTTGACAACAACCACAGAAAAAGTTTGTAGAATAAAAAAATGACCAAAGGTCCTACTCCCTAAATATATGGTTGTTATTCGAGGACTGCTGCTGTCTGGTAAGGGACGTCATAAAGCCTTGCCATATGGTGCGCCTGTGATAGTTCCAAAAACTGCACTGAGATTTCATTCTACAGCTAGTGCTTGAGGGGAACACTTGCCAACTGGTGGTGCGCTTGGTTAAATCAAATAAATCACGTTGGACCTGAAGCAGCCATGACTTCTCTGGGCAAGAGAATCCACTGTATAATTTGCATTTGTTTGCATTTTTACTGATGTTTTTAAGCAGTGTTTCTTTTTCAGGAAATTTTTACTTTTCTTAAGCAATTGTTGGTTATTGTGTATTTGCTACCTAGCAACATATGGCACATAAACATGGTAGATAAATACCATATACGGACAATGGCTGCACTATTGTATAGGTGGTTCCCCCAATTTTGGGAGCCAATAATATAAAAACAATCTTAAGAATCATATTTCAAACAAAGTAGTGAATAAATACGTAAAGCAAGTACTCTAAAAGCATAAAAGTGTTCCCCGGGGAGCTGCCAGCTACCATTATGAATGCACAGCATGTTGCGTCTTCAGACTTTATACGCTTAACCTTACTGGCATTTGCAATGTCAATGGACTGAAGAGATTATTTTATTTACAAGGGGGGTGACGACCAGGGCCTGAGCAAGCATAACATTACTGGAATTTTGAATGCCAATGGACTGGAGAGAGACTTCATTTACAAGTGTGGTGATGAGCAGGGCCCGAGCAACCACGAAGTAATAGCGACAAAGAACCTGAAATATGTCTTGGAACTAGGTGCCAGAAATAACATGAAGTTGTATAGGACAATAGCTCACCAAGAATTTATAGTTTAAGGACCAAATTTTTGCATGCATATTTTCTTCTAAATGATGCATTGGACATTAATATTCATGATCACCCAGTATTATTGGCCTACGAACGCAGAATAATTTATAATTGAATTTATTCCATGATTTTGTTTTGATTTCATCCTAACGATGCCTTTGATGTGTAGTTGGTGTTTAGGTCACGCAAGACAGCAAGAAAGCTGCAATATAACTGCTGATACATCATTTGTGGTCTATAGCTCTTGAAACGTGTTTAAGCGTTGTAGTGAATAGAAACTATATCAGTGATTATATTGTCGTTTTTTCATGTCTTGCGTGACCTCAACTGCACGTCACAGCCCTCGTTGGATTGATAAAACTGAAATTGGAACATGAGAAAATAAATTCAAATAATAATTATTTGGCAATGCGAATACCATATGGCCAACCATTTATTATGTCTACCGCATCATTTAAAAGAAGAAAACATGCGACTAAAATAAGGTGTCTACTCCTTTAAAAATGGAACTGAAAATGCCACTTTCAAGGGCCAATCACCTTCCTAAATTGCAAAAAGTATTTATTTTGTAGTGAAGAAGAGGAAGAAGTGCCCTTGCGTCTGTCGCTGTGCGCACCATCAGCGTTCGTAGACTGCCTCGATTGCGTGAGACGTCTAATAAATCGTCATATCACATTTGGTGGAGGTGCTGCAATCCCCGACCTCACCCTGGAACTTCGCAGCCGAACGTTGCCGACTGCTTCAGCCGCTACCATGCTCGAGCCTACCGACAATCCGCCTGCAGCTTCCGCCGCGCCCATCATTTGCGGCGCCGTCCAGCGGCAGCGGGACCCCCCCGTCTTCAGCGGAGCCGGTGAGACAGACGTGGAAGATTGGCTCTCTACCTATGAGCGCGTCAGTGAGAACAACAAGTGGGATGACCCGACGAAGTTACGTTCCGTCATCTTCTATCTTGCTGACGTTGCGAACCTCTGGTTCCGCAATCTTGAGCGGGACCTCCAAACCTGGTCCGCTTTCAAGGCAGCATTCACGGAAGTCTTCGGCCGCCCAGCCTTACGAAAGCTCCGTGCTGAACAGCGTCTACGCCAGCGCGCTCAACAGCCCGGCGAGACCTACACCAGCTACATAGAGGCTGTCGTCGATATTTGTGCCCGCGTCGATTCTACCATGAGTGAAGAGGACAAGGTGAAGCACATCCTCAAGGGCATCGAGGACGACGCATTTCAAATGCTTCTCGCGCGAAACCCTTCATCTGTCGCAGCTGTCGTCACTCTTTGCCAGAGCTTCGATGAGCTGCGTCGCCAGAGGGTCCTTGCGCGCAGCGCTGTTCCACCCGGCCACTCTCTCTCGGGCCTCACGCTTCCCTCCAACTCCTCGCCAGAATCCTCACTCTCCGTTCAGATTAAGGATTTTATTCGTGAGGAGGTGGCGCGCCAACTGTCTATGCTGCCTCTCAGCGCTCGACCCCTACAGCCTGACACATCTCTGGCCGCTCCCATTAGGAGAGCCATTCGCGAGGAACTTGCCGACTCGCTACCTTTGGTTCAACCATGTCCTCCCGTAGCGGCACCTCTGACCTATGCCGCAGTCCAGGGGCGTAGCCAGGGGGGGGGGGTTCAAACCCCCCCCCCCCCGAAATTTTTTCCGCAACCCCCCCCCCCCGCCCCACTTACCCACCCTTTGTTCACATCGCTTCGCGCTGACATAATTCAAGGAACCGGTGCTACTCTATCACAATTTTATTCCTGGGCGCTTCCGTTTGGGTTGGTAATTTAAAGCGAATCATTTCTGCATATGGAAAAAAACTGTCACGGTGTTTGTCAAGGCTTTGACGCTCTCTGAGGTATTGGGCGAGAATGTGGCGGCCGCATTCTAAAGCAACAAATGCGGCAGCCGCATTTTAGATGAAGGCGAAAATGCTCGAGGTCCGTTTACTTAAATTTAGGTGCACGTTAAAGACCCCAGGTGGTCGAAATTTCCGTATACATTTCCGCCGCTTCCCTTCAGGTGCCGGTTAGGCCGCGCTCGCGCAGGATCTTAGGCTACGTTCACACTTGGTCTCGGAGCTGTCGGAAGCGGCAAAATCTTGCAAACATCCACCCGCTATAGGCGGCAAAACAGACAGAAAAACAAGCGGCGAGCCAAATCGGTCTCGGACTGATTTTTTCGCTATGGCGAAGTGGAAACGCGGCGGAAAGTCGTTCTGCTCGACCGGAAGCTACACCAGGATGTAAACAACCGGTCGTAAAATTGAACATGGCACCAAAAGTGTAGGCTGCAATGCTGATCGACGCGATCAAGAACCACCCCTTGCTCTACGATAAGAGTGGTACTAAAACGTACTGTCAGCAATACTCGCGATAGTATTCAACGTCGCGCGACCGGAGGTGCGGCAACGAAGCCTTGGCGTGACCCAACGTCTCACGCTTTTGCAAAGCCAGGCGAACCCACCACCACCGTTTCCAAGGTGTCCGCGTCTTTCGTTTATTCATTGTCCATTTCTAGAAAACAAGTAGGTAGAAGTATAAAAGCCATTTCTTCTTCCACTTCCACGGCAGACAATAGTTGGGCAGATTCCTCGTTGGCGCTCCATAATTCGTGCACGTGTACGGTATGTTGCAGAAGTCGCGGGGTGCTTTTCTCGTCGCGACGATAGATTGGGAGCGTAGGTCTCACGTAGGACGCGCAGGCTTCGGCGAGCCCCAACACAAGGGCCCGCCCGGGTTTTAGCTTTGGTGTTCCCGTTGCCGCTTTGGTGTCCTGGAGGCGCCGACAATAATACGAAATGATGAAATGTTATTACAACTTGTAAATAAAAGCTATTAAAGAAATATAATCACGCCTAGGCACCAACCTGTGACTCAGCGCTACCGCGCCCGTGTGAGGAGAATCACGGAACGCCAACGAGGAATTTACCGAAGGTCGCAAATGACACGCGAAGTTGCACAAAATGATCACTTTTGATGACGGGTGGGTCAATGAATGAACATACCGCTCGAAATAATGCGATAATGAGCGCCACCACGCCGACACACGTACGCAGACTAGATGGATTTGGACGAAAGCGGCAGCGGCGTTAGCAAAACAAATGTGAACAACTTGGACATGCGCGGAAAAGATTTTCCGACCGCTTTGGCCTTTCCGCCCGCTTGCCGCTTCCTAAGTGTGAACGTAGCCAGTCTGCGCGCGAAACGTCTCTTGTATGCGATTGCGCCCCTACAGAAGGCTGGTTGTTACTGTTGTGTTGTGGAATCCCAAACCAGCATTGTACACACGAAGGGTTGATGCCAGCAGTGAAATTCCACCGACTCGCAACAGAATGAACGAAACAGACAGCCGACAAGCATGGATTACTGCTGTGCGCAGTACAGCGTAAGTAAACTCTTGTTGCAGGCGCTGACAGTTCTCGTCGTAGTTCACGCGTCCTGAGAAATTGATTATGTGCACTATGCACTGAACAAGACCGGAGTTCATTCCTGCATGCATCACAAGTAGTGCACTGCACGGGCCGACTTTTTCAGCCCGGGCCCGGCCCGGGCCCGTTTTTACGTTGGGCGGCCCACCCGAGCCCGATCAAAACTTTTATGGCGAGACCCGGGCCCGGAAATAATCTACGTTACCCGCCCGGCCCGGCCCGCCACCCCTTTACCTTAGGCCCGAGCCCGGCCTGAGCCCGACTCTAAACCGGCCCGAACCCGGCCCGAGACCGAAAAATAATGTTTTTCAGAATTGAGACGCCCGAGAATAACTCGCTGCACGTTACATGCACACCACCAGAAAGCCCGAGCCCGGCCCGGGCCCGGGTCAAAAAGTACACGCCGTGCCCGAGCCCGGCCCGAGCCCGGCCCGAGCCCGTGAAAAAACAGTTCTACCCGGCCCGGCCCGGGCTTTCGGGTAAGCCCGAGCCCGTGCAGTGCTCTAATCACTAGTACACCAATCAGTCGAGATCCTGTGAGGTACAAGGCCGCTTGCTGTTAGCACCGGCGTAAGTGAAGCAGAAATGAGTTGCACGCACTACTTAAAATGCGTTGATGATGATGATGTGTGGTGTTTTATGGCGCAAGGGCCAGGTATGGCCAAAGAGCGCCATGACAAGTGGTAATGTAATCGATGAGCTGTTATGACGCGGGCAATGAGTTTCTCATGGTAGATGTAACATGGCTGTAAAGGGGCCTAAAAACTGTCGCTGTAAATGGCGTAAAACATATAGGTAATAAAATAATGATAGTGACTGAAGTGGCGTATGCTATGAGTTGAAAGGTGGAAGGTTGTGATAACATTACACGTATTTAAAAATGAAAAAGTGATGGATGACCAGTAGCACAACAGCCTCACCAGGTACCTTGAGTACAAGGGCCGGAGGCATGTGCTATAAACAAGGGTTGACATCGCAACAGCGGCCTCTCGCAGGAGGCCGTGCTACGAATTTCTTGGGCAGAATACATTGAGTGTACGAACGTCATTTAAAAAGGCTAAGACAGACTTCATGTCAAATAGCGGTTCTCTGCCTAGAAACAGTGCTAGGTGAAGTGGTATACACTGCTTGTACGCTAAGGGGAAGTGTCTTTTCCTCTCGGCTTGTGCTTCGCGACATTCCAGGAGGACATGCTGAACACTGAGGGTGTCTCCACATCTACTACACAATGGATGTTCACCGCCAGTCAACAAAAAGCTATGTGTTCCATAAGTGTGCCCTATTCTCAGACGACAGAATAGGACATCACTTCGTCTTGAGTTGGTCAGTGATGGCCAATACCCCAAATGTGGCTTAACCACGTGGAGCTTATTAAGAATTTCAGCGTCCCACTGATGTTGCCAGTACGTTCTCAGTTTTTTCCGCAAATATGGCTTTAGGTCAACAAATGGAACACCTATGGATATGTCGCAAGATTTTGTATCTAAGGAAGTTGCCATTCTGTCTGCTAGCACGTTACCTTCAATACCTCTGTGTCCAGGCACCCAGCATAGCGTTACATGTTGGCCAGAGGCATAAATAGCACATAGGAGAGAGAAAAGTTCAACAATTACTGGATTTTTGTGTTTGCAGCATGATGTCAATGTTTTAACGACGCTTAATGAGTCTGTGTATATGACCGCCTTATGTAGTTTTGACTGCTTGATGTGTTTCGCAGCGGACCATAGTGCATACGCCTCTGCTGTAAAGATGCTTGTGTGAGGGTGGAGAACATCGGACTCCGAATAGTTTGGGCCGACGACTGCATATGATACGCCGGCATGTGATTTAGATGCATCTGTGTAATATTCTGGGCACGAGTACTTAAATTGTAACTCTAGGAAATGCATACGAATGTGGGCCTCTGGAACGTGCTTCGTTACCTCCACAAATGACGTGTCGCAGTCAATGGTGCGCCACAACCACGGCGGTAACGGCTTAGCAGGAGCCATTAGGCGATTTTCAAAAAGCGGGACGTCCATTTCTTCACTCAGCCTCCTCACACGGAGCGAGAATGGCTCTCTCGCTGCAGGCTTGTTATGAAAAAGTGTTGCAGAGGTCATATCGTTGATGATAGAATAACAAGGATGGTCTTTATCAGTATGTACTTTTAGAAAGTAATTAAAATTAGAATATGACCGTTGTAGATCAAGGGACCATTCGTTCGACTCGACATAGAGGCTTTGGACAGGGCTTGTCCTGAAGGCACCGGTGGCAAGGCGGATACCAAGATGATGCACAGGGTCGAGCATCTTGAGTGCACTGGGGGCAGCAGAATGATACACTACAGCGCCGTAGTCTAAACGCGATCGTACAAGGCTCCTGTAGAGGTTCGTGAGGCATTTCCTGTCGCTACCCCATGTTGTGTGTGACAGTATTTTCAGGATGTTCATTGTTTTCAGGCACTTAGTTTTGATATACTTGATGTGAGGAATGAATGTCAGTTTCGAGTCGAGTATAACGCCTAAGAATTTATGTTCAGTGTTGATTGGTATGTGTTGTCCGTGGAGCATAATATCAGGATCTTGTATTAAGCCTCTCTTTCTAGAGAAAAGTACACAGGAGCTTTTGAGGGGGTTTAGCTTAAAACCATTTCCTTTGCCCATCTTGAAACTTTGTTCAGTCCGAGCTGAACCTGACGCTCGCATATTGCAAGGTTACAAGACTTAAATCCTATCTGCACATCATCGACATATACTGAGTAAAACATAGAGGATGGTATGGCTTTGTGAAGGGAATTCATTTTCACAATGAAGAGGGTGCAACTAAGCACGCCCCCTTGTGGCACACCAGTCTCTTGAATGAAGCTTCTGGACAGGGCATTGCCCACTCTAACGCGGAATGTGCGGTTAGTCAAGTAACTTTCTATCATGTTTAACATGTTGCCGCGTACACCCATTGCAGATAGGTCTCGAAGGATTCCGAATCGCCATGTTGTGTCATAGGCTTTCTCCAAGTCCAGAAATACAGATAAAAAGAATTGTTTGTGTATATAAGCGTCTCTAATGTTTCCCTCAATGCGAATGAGGTGGTCTATTGTTGACCTACCTTCCCTGAAACCACATTGGAAGGGGTCAAGTAGACGGTTGCTTTCCAGATAATAGATTAGACGCCGGTTCACCATTTTTTCATATAACTTGCACATACAGCTTGTAAGTGCTATTGGCCTATAGCTGCTGGCTAATGCAGGGTCTTTGCCTTGTTTATAAATTGGGATGATAATGGCTTGTTTCCATGAGGATGGAATATGTCCGGATGACCACATGGTATTGTAAAGACACAGAAGCGTGTTTAATGTTTCTGAGTGCAGGTTCTTGATCATTTCGTATATTATGCGGTCACCACCTGGTGCTGAGTTGCTGCAAGAACTGAGAGAAGCCTTGAGTTCTGCGAGACTAAATGGACGGTTGTAGGTCACTTCTGTTGTGCCCTTTCGTTTGAGGCGCTCCCGCTCTGCGTGTTCCTTGAACTTTAGGAAAGTTGGCTCATAGTGGGATGTACTGGAAATGCTTTCAAAATGCTCGCCCAGGAAATCAGCTTGATCTTTCATACTGTCACCTTGAGTGTTTACTAAGGGAAGTGGTAGTGTTTCCCGGCCTTTTAATTTGTTCACTCTGTTCCACACCTTACTCTCATCCTTGTAAGAATTGATGCTACTTATGTACCTTTCCCAACTAGCCCGCTTAGCACGTCGGCGTATTCTCCTGCCCTGTGATTTTGCCTGTTTGAAATTAGTGAGATTCTCCGCAGTTGGAGAGTCGCGGAGCAGGCCCCAAGCTTTATTTTGTTTTTTCCGTGCCTCTTTACATTCCTCATTCCACCAAGGTATGCGACGCTTATTAGCAAGTCCGTTAGTTTGTTTTACGCATTTTTCAGCGGCGTCTATGATAAAACCTGTCAAATATTCCACAGCTTCATCTATATTAAAGGAAACCAAATCATCCCACTTCAAGTACGTAATCTTTTCAAACAGTTCCCAGTTCGACGAGTCGGTTTTCCATCGGGGAACCTGTGGAGGGCAGCCAGCTTGTTTTGTTAAATTTAAAACAATAGGGAAGTGGTCACTTCCATAAGGGTTTTTTATGATCTTCCAGTCAAGGTATGGCATCAGAGTTGGAGAAGCTATGGTTAAATCTATTGAAGAGAATGTCTTATGTGTGGCGCTGTAAAAGGTGGGTTCTTTTTTATTCAGCAGAACCGCACCAGAACACAAAAGGAAGTCTTCTACAATACGCCCTCTTGCGTCGCAGCGCAAGTCGCCCCACATCGTGTTATGGGCGTTCAGATCTCCTGTTAAAATGAATGGTTCAGGGAGCTGATTAACAAGTGTTTCAAGTTCTCTAAGTTGCAAACGATGTTCAGGTGGTACGTACAATGAACAGACTGTCACCAACCTGTCAAAGAGTATTGCCCTAACTGCTACAGCCTCTAGATTTGTTTTAAGATGGAGGTGTTGGCAAGCAACTGACCTCTGTGCTATAATGGCCACGCCGACAGACGCGGTGTGACCATCATCGCGATCTTTGCGGAATAATGTATAGCGTGTTAGGAAATTTGTATTTGATGTTTTTAGGTGTGTTTCCTGAACACAGAACAGCCTAGGATTAAATTCTTGTATTATTTCCTTGATGTCATCTAAGTTGTTTAGAATGCCACGGGCATTCCAATGAATAATTTGTACCGCCATCTTATTGAAGAGAGGAGGAGTGTTCTGTGTTCAGGTGTGTAGTGTCTTAGGTAACAGGACCGTCGTCCGGCCCTGTTATGGGTTTTTTGTTTGTTTTGGCGCGCTCGAGAGAGCCACGCCGGTTCTTCGGCACCAAAGGTACCGGTGTTGTTTCCATCGCCTCCTGGGAGGCACTGGATGCCCGCACGTGCGGGCTGCTTGTTCATTTTTCAGACCTCGCCTGATGAGGCTTGGTCTTGAGACCCGAGGTACCTGGGGTAGCGTGTCTCTGTGGCTGGGTGGGTGGAGCAGGTTGGACTGCTGCCACCACCGGGGCGGGGGGCGCCACCGCCGACCGCTCGCTGTGCGCAGGCCGGACAAGTGGCGGAGGCCGGTGCGACGCTGCCCCCTGACGCGTCGCATCAGCATAGGTTGTGCTGTGGAAAGGTAAGCACCTTTTACGTGCTTCCTTGAAAGAGATATTCTCACGTACTTTTAGAGTGATAATTTCCTTTTCTTTTTTCCAGTTGGGACAAGATCGGGAGTAAGCTGGATGCTCACCATCACAGTTTACACAGTGCGGTGTCGCTTCACAGTTGTCTGAGGAATGGCCTTGGGTTCCACATTTCGCACATGTGAGTCGACCACGGCAGCTCTGCGAGCCGTGGCCAAATCGTTGACATTGGAAACATCGTCTTGGATTAGGTACGTATGGTCTGACAGCTATCTTTGTGTATCCGGTTTCTATGGTTTGTGGCAGATCGCAAGTGGCAAAGGTCAAAATCAGGTGTTTTGTAGGAATTTCTTTGTTGTCTCGTCTGATAATGATGCGCTGTACGTTGGTTACATTTTGTTCTTTCCAGCCTTCCAATAGTTCGGATTCGGACAAGTCGATAAGATCTGCATCAGACACTACTCCTCGTGCTGTATTCATAGACCGATGAGGTGAAACGGTAACAGGAATGTCTCCAAATGCCACAAGCTTGTTTATTTTACTGTGTTGCTCTTTATCACGGATCTCAAGGAGGAGGTCCCCGCTCGCCATTTTGGTGACCTTATAGCCAGGGCCAAGTGCTTCAGTCAGGCCTTTTGCAACTAGGAAAGGGGATAGGGTTCTAGCTGGTTTTTCTGTTTTTTTCACTATGTACAACTTGGAAACGAGGAAAAATTTCTTTAGGTTTGAAAAGGCTTAATATTTCATCGGTGCGTCCCCTCTTGTGAGGGTGACGATCAAGTAGACGGGGAAATGCAGGTGTTCCCATGTTAATATCGTTTATTTCGGCGGCAATGGCGGCCACCCACCACGGAGCCCAACTAGGGGACGCTGCAACACTTAACGTGTAAGGCTGCAGACGCCAGCCGTGCATTGCTGCTATAACCCAATATAAGATACCCAAGAGAGGGCACATACACAAGGTTAACCCAAGCCGCCTGTGAAAATTAGGAAGTGACGGAAGAGAAGAGATGATAGGAGAGTAAAAGAAAGGAGATAGGAAAGCAAAAGGTTGGAGAGGGGGACAGGAAAAGGCGACCACCGGTTTCCCCCGGGTGGGTCAGTCCGGGGGTGCCGTCTACGTGAAGCAGAGGCCAAAGAGGTGTGTTGCCTCTGCCGAGGGGCCGTAAAGGTCCAAACACCCGGCATCGGCTCAACCCCCAGGATCCCCTTTTCCCCGAACACGGCTAAGCCGCGCACGGCTACACGCGGGAGGGTCCAACCCTCATGTGCTCGGGTACGTGGTGTCGCAACGCACCAAACGCCTGCTTACGCAGACGCCCCTGCGGGGAACTTAAAATGCGTACACATGCCATATCTATGCTGTGCGGTGAAATATTCTGTACAATTCTGAATCTGTTGACGTAAAGGCAAATGACGGCTGCACACTCGCACACAGCGGAAGACACAGCGGCCCATGCACTTGCCGCAGGAAATGCAACCTTCTCGTATGAGGGAGCAGGGCGACGAAAGCTTCGAAAAAAAAAAAGCCTTCCCCGCTTTTGCGCCTTCTTAAGTTTTCTAGCGCAAGGACGCAGCGAACAAGTTATTGCTATGGGAGTAGGTATAGCCTGGTCACGCATGCATTTTCACGTGTATAGCCGGCCTTGACTTGTGAAACGCACTTCGCCCCGACGAGGACGACATCACCTACGCTTAACGAAGATTAACAATTAATGATGGCTTCTCCGATCGGGCGGGTCGTCTCAATGATGCGTTTTCGAAGACTGGTCCATTCAGTGGCGCGATGAGAGACCGTTGCTCCAAACGCCCACTGTACCTGTCGTGCTTACTGTATTGTACTGAGCTTGCTTTACTTTTTACTTACTTTCTTCACAAGCACACGCGAGGGAGGAGGGGGGGGGTCCCATGTCTTTGATATACATGTATAGAGTCTGCTTAAAGTACCGATATTTATTATCGATCACGCCACGTAGAGGAAAGCAGACGCTTGCCCCCCCCCCCCCCCCGGTCGGGCCGGTGAACCCCCCCCCCCGAAAAAAATTGCTGGCTACGCCCCTGCCGCAGTCGCAGCGCGCCCTGCGCCGCCGACATTCGCATTTCCTGCGACAGTGCGACCTCAAGCAGTGCCAACTCCCGTGTCGCCTCCTATTCCGCCTCGAAGCCAAGTTCAGAGCCCTTGGCGCACACGCGACAAGCAACCCATATGTTTCGCTTGCGGTTTCGCCGGCCATGTCGCGCGCTTCTGCCATCGTCGCATGCCACCTACTAACCCTGCTGTCTCAACGCCTGGGTATGGATATTCCCACGATGCTACCGGCCATTCCATGCATCCCGACCCAGAGTATCCGCCGTCTTCTCGACGCCCTTTCGGCAACCATCGTTCTCCGTCACCACGTCGTCGCTCGCTTTCCCCCTTACGTCGTCGCCAGTCACCTAGCGAGGGAAACTAGTTGCTGCAGTTCTGCAGGCACGAACTGCCAGCTTCGCGACTTCTGCAAGGCCTGCACAGTCACCACGCAATTTACTGGACGTTTTGGTTGAAGGAACCGCCACAATTGCGCTTATTGATACTGGGGCTGCGGTTTCTGTTATGGACGAAAAGCTTTGTCGCAAGCTCCGCAAGGTCACCACGCCGTTGTCTGGTTTGCTACTGCGTACCGCGAGTGCGCAGCATATAGCGCCGCTCGCTCAATGTACCGCAAGAGTGCTCATTGCCGATGTTGTTTATGTTGTTGAATTTTTCGTGCTTCCTTCATGTTCACATGACATCATTCTTGGCTGGGACTTCTTGTCTCACCATCGTGCCATCATCGACTGTGCTCGGGCCGAAGTGGTGCTTTTCCCGCTTTCCGAAGCCTCGCTGCCTGACCCTTCTGAAAGTAAGGCCGCCAAGCTCAAGGTTGTCTCCGATACAAACATACCACCCGAAATGTCGGTTCTTGTGCCCGTATCTTGCTCCGCCGCGCCAGACGCTACGGTGCTTTTTACACCATCGCCTATTTTTCTACGTCGCAAGGCTCTACCTCTACCATTTGCCGTCCTCAACACTGTATCTGGATTATCCACTATGCTTGTGTGCAACCCGCTTCAATCCCCTGTGACCTTACTGCGTGGAGAATCCCTTGGTCGTGTTCAGCCCCTTGACCCGCTTCACATTCTCGATACTACCGACGACATGGCCTGTTAAGAGCTCGACGCCCTCACTTCTCCATTGCTGTGCGCCTCATCATCATCATCATCATTGTCGTCGTCGTCATCAGACGTTCTTGAATCGGCCTTGGACGCCGATCTGCCACCTGCGTACCGCCAGCAAGTCCTCGCGCTTCTTCAGAATTTTCGCTCGTCGTTTGATTGCGACCAACCATCCCTGGGACGTACGGCGACCGTCACTCACAGCATCCACACTGGTTCCCATCCACCATTACGCCAGCGACCATACCGCGTGTCGGCAGCCGAGCGACAAATAATTACCGAGCAAGTCGACGATATGCTGCATCGTGGCGTCATTCGGCCTTCCCAGAGTCCTTGGGCGTCTCCTGTAGTATTAGTACGCAAGAAGGACGGCTCAATACGCTTCTGTGTGGATTACCGTCGGCTCAATAAGATAACTCGTAAAGATGTCTATCCGCTGCCTCGGATAGATGACGCCCTCGACTCCCTACAAGGCGCGGCTTACTTTTCATCTTTGGATCTTCGCTCCGGCTATTGGCAAGTGCCGATGGCTGAAGACGACTGCGAGAAGACCGCTTTCGTCACGCCCGACGGCTTGTATGAATTTACCGTAATGCCATTCGGGCTCTGCAACGCGCCCGCTACTTTCGAGCGTATGATGGACACTATCCTTCGTAACTACAAGTGGAAAACATGTCTATGCTATCTTGATGATATTTCGTGTTTTCGCCCGATTTCCCGACGCACCTCGTTCGCTTGCGTGAGATCCTGACCTGTTTCACCTCTGCCGGCCTCCAATTCAAAATCAAAAAGTGCCGTTTAGCTGCCCGCAAGTTAACAATATTGGGACACGTTGTTTCGAAGGATGGTGTACTTCCTGACCCAGCCAAGCTTCGCGCGGTCGCAGAGTTTCCGATGCCCACTACTCTTAAGGCACTCCGCAGCTTTATAGGGCTCTGCTCTTACTTTCGGCGTTTTGTGCGCAATTTTGCCACTATTATCGCACCACTGACCAATTTGCTTACGGCTAGCAGCGGCATCTCCGCGTGGTCAACTTCGTGTGACGACGCCTTCAAGCAACTACGTCGTCTACTTACTTCGCCGCCGATTCTTCGACACTACGATCCGACAGCGCCCACAGAGCTACACACGGACGCCAGTGGCATCGGACTTGGTGCAGTCCTAGCGCAACGGAAAGACGGCTACGACGAGTACGTCGTCGCATATGCGAGTCGCACTTTAAAGAAGGCAGAAGCCAACTACTCTGTCACAGAGAAAGAGTGCTTGGCCATTATTTGGGCTCTCGTCAAATTTCGTCCATACCTATATGGTCACCCTTTTGACATTGTTACCGACCACCACGCCCTTTGCTGGCTGTCCTCGTTGAAAGATCCGTCAGGTCGCCTCGGCCGCTGGGCACTTCGCTTACAAGAATATAACATCCGCGTTGTCTACCGATCGGGCAGAAAGCACTCCGACGCCGATGCGCTTTCCCGATCCCCGCTACCTTCCGATGTGGCTTCAGTGTCAACGCCCTTCGCATCCATGTCGACGATCAACGTCGCTGATATGCCGGCCGAGCAGCGTAAGGATCCCCTGCTTTCAACTATGCTGAATTTCCTCCACGATCCATCCGTCACACCCTCTTCTCGAACACTTCGTCGCCAAGCCGCTCACTTTGCTGTCCACGACAACGTCCTTTACCGCAGAAATTATTTGCCTGATGGTCGCAAATGGCTGCTTGTGATACCACGACACATGCGTACTGACATATGCGCTTATTTTCTTGCCGCTCCTCATAATGGTCACGCCGGCGTTGTGAAAACGTACACTCGGCTGAGGCAGCGTTTCTACTGGCAGGGCATGTATCACTTCGTGCGCCAGTACGTACGCGCTTGCACGGCGTGCCAAAGGCGTAAAATTCAACAGCGCCCTCCTGGCGAGTTACAGCCGCTCCCCTGCCCGGCGCGGCCATTTGATCGCGTCGGCATAGACCTATACGGGCCACTTCCGTACAGTTCCTCGGGTAACCGATGGATAATTGTAGGCGTCGACCACTTGACGCGCTACGCCGAGACTGCCGCACTTCCGGCGGCTTCTGCGCGTGACGTTTCCTTCTTCATCTTGCGGAACTTCGTTCTTCGACATGGAGCACCACGCGAACTGCTCAGCGACCCGGGGCGTGTGTTCCTGTCCGAAGTAATACAAGCCCTTCTCGCTGCATGCAGCATCGTTCACCGCAAGTCTACCGCCTACCACCCGCAAACGAACGGCTTGACAGAGAGGTTCAACCGCACACTCGGTGACATGTTGACTATGTACGTTGCCTCGGACCACAGTAACTGGGACACTGTTTTGCCGTTCGTCACGTATGCCTATAATACCGCCACACAAGCTACCACTGGCTTTTCGCCATTCTTTCCGTTATATGGTCGCGAGCCCTCGTGTACAATGGACACCCTACTCCCATACCGACCCGACGCTTCTGAATGCACGCCAGTGTCTGAAGCCGCCAAATACACAGAGGACTGTAGGCAGCTCGCCCGTACCCTTACGACCGCCGCCCAAGGTCGCCAAAAGCTGCGGCATGACAGTAACGTGCCTACACCACATTTTCCGCCTGGTTCCCTTGTTTTGTTGTGGATCCCACCTCACAGCCCTGGCCTTTCAACCAAACTTCTTGCACGCTATGATGGTCCCTACCGCGTCATCGACCGTACCTCGGCTGTCAACTACGTTGTCGAGCCTGTGACGCCATCACACGACCTCAGACATCGCGGACGTGACACGGTTCATGTCAGCCGACTTAAGCCATACTATGACCCCCTGATCCTACCTACGCCGTAGGTCGCCAGGATGGCTCATCTCTCCCGGGGGCCATTGTAGTGAAGAAGAGGAAGAAGTGCCCTTGCGTCTGTCGCTGTGCGCACCATCAGCGTTCGTGGACTGCCTCGATTGCGTGAGACGTCTAATAAATCGTCTTATCACATTTTATTCAATATATATATGCCAGATAGTTTCCAGTGTTGTCCTCAGTGTTATCACATGAAGGATTATGGATGCAATTTTTGCTTCTGCCTTGTAATGCACTCACTTTTTTGTGAAAGTGGAATTTAAAATGGCATGCACAAAACAGCTTGCAAGAGAAGTGCGCTGTTTTAGTTCTCAGCAATGTTTAAATTAAGCAAATTCTGTGCAAATTTTGGCCTCAGCAAATCCTGTGGAACATATTATTATAAAATAAAGCCTCCATCTCAAGAAGTCTGGACACTGCCGAGTGTGGTCCCAAAATTTGCGTCGGGCATAAACCAAAATTGGGTCCATAAATGTCAACTAGCCATTTGTATTGTTAACATTGTTTTTTTACATTGAAATCGTGTATAACCTGCATATAGCTTTATAAAGGGTGAATAAGTAGGAAGAGGTGACAATATACTATTCATGGTCTGTTGGTGATGATGCAATATTTTTTCTTGCCACTACAGGACCCGAGCGTTCCTGCAACCTCTTGCATCATATTTTCTGGAGAAGACGTTGAAGAGGCTGACCTCCACATCAAGGTGGACCGCGAGATGTTTGCAGTGAAAAATGGGGAGGAGGGGCTGGCGGCTGTTTTATCTGCTTACTGGCTCTTCAATATCCAGTACGACCGCAAGCTGTTCAACACTCTTCTGGTGTTGGAGCGTATTTTCCTTGGGCTCACATTGAGTACCCCTAGAGTAGTGGCTACAAAGTTCTTGAACAATGTTGTCAAATGTGTGCCATGTTTAATGTGCTGAAGCTGTGCACTGTTACCTCATCATGAGTTTAGCTGTAATTTTCAGATGCAAGTTTTGTTTTGTCTAACCATTTCTGCAATACATATGAAGGAAGCCAACAGTCACCGATAACAAGGCAAGCTTATGGCAACGCTATTCGTTTTTTATTTGCAGTGTTAGTAGTTGGAAATTATTAGTGTAATTATTTTCAGATGTGGTTAGTTAGGATCCCACTGGCAGCATGTGGTTTTCTGCTTTCTGATCATTTACCTGTCAGCCATAAAATGATTACACTAACAATTTTCTATTGTCAGCACCACAAATTGTTAAAACTTAGAAGCATTCTCCATGTGGGGCGTTCCTTGGTCTCGGTCACTGTTGGCATTTTTCATATGCATTACAGAAAGGGTTAAACTATTCAACACTTTCTTATCTAAATGTTACAGGTAAACTGTCTTTTGCATTACATCATTAGCTCTTTTTAACTTTCAATAACTAAGCAAGATTCTAGTCGTAAAAAAAATAAAAGCTCTAGAAGGTTGATACGTACTTCTCGCTTATTACGTAGTTACGAAAGCTGATCTCATATACTGTTGTGGTAGGTGAGCGGAGTATACACGATGCTGCGGATCATTTCCCATATGCAAAGTTAGCAACTGTTCTTTTTGAAGTTGAATGCTGTATTAAAATAGGTCAGGTGATATGTATTTGTGTTGCGTTATTTTACTGACGTTCTTAATAAATTTACTTTGATACCAAAACTATTCCGCAATCTTATGTGTACAAAAACCCACCTGTGCCACGCATTTCTCAAATGAGCAAGAGATGACCAGGTGCTGTATAGTGTATATTCTCTGCCTTTGTTGCAAGGGAAATATGACTGTTACAGTTCAACAATCGTATATTTCCTTGGAAACGAATGGTCCCTATGCATTGTTTTCCTGAATCAATTTTTTGTTTGCATGGCATGCATGTCTGGATGGAGACCAAGCGTCCATCTCCTGGGCATGCATGTGTGCAGGTACGCAGGAGCCTTGGATTGATGCTGTGCATTTTGGTCCACAAATAGGTATAGCTATACAACATTTATGAAATCCGTGACAAGTGTCATTCATGGATGGGAAAGATGCATATTGTCCCACTACATATATATATATATATATATATACATTGTTTTGTCCAAATATCAGTTGCTAGCAAGCGGCCTGTCACGCGGCATTGTCTGCGAAGTAGAGCATTCTACCTTTGTGGACACATTTGCGGTCGTACATCAATCCTCGGCTTTTGCTTCTCGGGTGAATCAATGTGGAGCACCCTTCCAGCACCCATTTTATAGGGTGTTATGGTGAAATAGCACCCTTTAGTAAGGGTGCGACCACTACACCCTTTAAAATTTTATGCTGTGCACCCTTCCTTAAGGGTGCTGGCCTCTGCACCCTTTTCTAGCACCCTTTTTTAAGCACCCAATAGGTGGCAAAGGGTGTTCGTCTGGGGACAAGCTGATTTACACCCTTATGGGTGAGAAATTGTTTAGTGTGTGGGTAGATTTAACGTGTGCCTCTTGAACACACAACAGCTTAGGATTAAATCTGTGTAGGATTTCTTTGACGTCATCGAGGTTGTGTAGGAGTCCTCTCACGTTGCATTGTATTATTTGTGTATTCATGTTGGAAGTGTTTTTTTTTGTGCTGTGTGTTTAAAAGAGACTAATTTAACTTACAGAGCCCTTGTCGGGCCCTGTGATGCGGGCTTTTTCTTTTCTGGAGCGATCGCGAGATTCTCGCGGCTCCTTTGGCGCTTGCGGCGCTGTCTGGCAGGTTGTTGTGTCCATCGCCTCTTGCGAGGCGCTGGACACGCGCCCTTGCGAGCGGTTGGTTTGACGGGAAGGCCTCGTTTCGAGGGACGAGGCCCTTGAGGCCACCAGCCCGGAGGTCGATGGCCCCTTCTTGTGAGATGGCGGAGCAGCGCGAGCTGCAGCCGCCGGGGGGGGGGGGGGCGGATGGCGTCACTGCCGGCTCACTGTGTGTGGGCCGGATAGCCGCCGGAAGCCGTTGCGACGCTGCCCCCTGACGCGCCACTTCGGCAAAGGTTTTCTTTGGCAGGTAGGATACCCGCCTGCGTGCCTCCTTGAACGTTAGATTTTCTTTTACTTTAATTGTTACAATTTCTTTTTCTTTTTTCCAGGATGGGCACGACCGCGAGTATGCGGCGTGCTCCCCATCACAGTTCACACAGTGGAGAGAGTTTTCGCATGATTCAGAGAGATGCTCAGTTGCACTGCATTTCGCACAAGTCTGACGGCCTCGGCAGTTCTGCGAACTGTGGCCGAATCTTTGCCATTTGAAGCATCGAAGAGGGTTTGGCACGTATGGCCTTACACGTAATTTAATGTATCCGGCTTCAATGGTCTCGGGTAGAACACTAGAACCAAAAGTAAGAATTGTATGTTTTGTCTTTAGCTCCTTACCATCGCGCCTCATCTTGATTCGTTTTACAGTCAAAACATTTTGTTCTTTGAATCCTTACAAAAGTTCATCTTCGGTGAGCTCCAACTGGTCGTCATCAGAAATAACACCGCGGGTGGTGTTCATGGTGCGGTGCGGGGTCACAGTCACAGGAAAGTCTCCAAACGACACTAGATTCTGTAGTTTATCATGCTGTTTCTTATCACGGAGTTCCAGGAGGAGGTCACCGCTGGCCATCCTCGTCGCCTTGTAACTTGATCCTATAGTCTCTGTCAGAGTCTTTGCAACGATAAAAGGTGAGATCACTCTCACGGTCTTTTCAGTTTTCTCACTGTGTACCACGTGGTAGCGTGGAAAGTTCTCAACTTGTCGGCCAAAAAATTTAAAAACTTCTTCCGTGCGCCCCCTCTTTTGGGGGCGATCAGAAAGCGCGGGAAAAGAACTAGCCATGCAAATATTGATGTTTCGGCAGAAACGCCAGCCACCGACCATGGAGTCCTACTAGGGGACGCTGCAGTGCCTGTAAACATAGGCGCTGCAGACGCCAGCTGTACGTCACCACTATAACCAAATATGAAATAACCTAGGCAGGCTACTCACACAGGGTTAACCCTCGCTGCCAAGAAGATCGGAAGGAATATAGAAGAGAGGAGAAGACAGGAAATATTAAAAGTAAGAGAGAAAGACGAAGGTTGGAGAGGAGGATAGGAAAAGGCAACTACCGATTTCTCCCGGATGGGTCAGTCCGGGAGTGCCGTCTATGTGAAGCAGAGGCCGAAGGGGTGTGTTGCCTCCGCCGGGGGGCCATAAATGTCCAAACACCCGGCATCGGCTCATCCCCCAGGATCCCCCTTTCCCCAGACACGGCTAAGCCACGTACGGTTAAACGCGGGAGGGGCCAACCCTCATGTGCTCGGGTCCGTGGTGGCGCAGCTCACCAAACGCCTGCTGACGCAGACGCCCCTGCGGGAATCTCAGAAATGTATCTTAGTGGGACGAACTAGAAATATTTTCAAAATGTGCGCCTAGAGAGTCAGCTTGGTCAATAAGTGTGTCGCCTTGTGTATTTACTAATGGTAGCGGATGAGTTTCGCGGCCTTTTATCTTGTTTACCCTGTTACAGGCTTTTCTTTCGTCTGCATATGAATTAATGCTTGAGATGTATCTCTGTCAGCTTTCCCTGTTCGCACGGCGGCGAGTTCTTCTACCTTCAGACTTTGTTTTCTTGAACCTGATGGAATTCTCGGTAGTTGGAGAGTCGCGAAGGTGACTCGAGGCCTTATTTAGATTTTTGCGAGCTTCCTTGCACTCTTTATTCCACCAGGGAATACGTCGTTTAGAGGGCGATCCATTCGTTTCAGGGATACATATTGACGCAGCATCAGTTATAAACGCCGTCAAATACGACACTGCATCATCGATAGGAAAGGTACAGGTGTCATCCCAGGTCATATATGTCAGCTCTCTGTTTCGTTTCCAGTTCGCACCGTCGACTTTCCAACGGGGCGAATGTGGAGCACACTCATCGCCTTTTGTTAATTTTAGGATGATTGGGAAGTGGTCACTCCCGTATAGATTTTTGATCACGTTCCACTCTACGTATGGCACAAGTGTACTTGATGCGATACTTAAATCTATAGATGAGTATGTTTTGTGTGCCACACTGTAGAGTGTTTTTTTAACAAGCAGGCATCTGTGAAGAAAAGAAAATTTTCAATTAAGCACCCTCTTGCATCACAACGAGAATCTCCCCAGAGGGTGTTATGTGCATTTAGATCGCCTACTGCGATGTAAGTTTCGGGAAGTTCTGTGATAAAGCTTGCGAATTCTCTTTTGGAAAGTTGATAGCTGGGAGGGATATAAAAGAAACTAATTGTGACTAACTTATTAAACAGCACGGCTGTGATTGCAACTGCCTCAAGGGGCGTTTGCAGCTGTAAATGCTGGCAGGCGACACGCTTATCTACTATTATAGTCACACCACCAGACGAGGCGATGGCATTGTTGCGGTATCTGATGTAAATGGCATATTGTCGGAGAAAGTTAGTGTGTGAAGGACTGAAGTGCGTCTCCTGAACAAACAGCACATTTGGATTTAGCGTATGTAAGAGTTCCTTTATGTCATCAAGATAGTGTAATAAACCTCTCACATACCTATGTATTATCTGCATAGCCATATAGGAAGTGTCTTGTGCTGAGTGTCAAGAGAGATAAATTATCTCACGCGACCTTTTCAGGCCCCGTGATACGTAATTTTTCTTTTCTCCCAACGTGCTCCACGGAGCTACGCCGTTCCTTCGGCGCCTGGGACGCCGGAGTAGTGCTGCTTGCATCTATCGCCTCGTCAGAGGCGTTGGATGACGCCCGCTGAGCGGGCATAGTCGGGGGATTTTGGGGCCGGTCTGCACGAGCAGTGGCCCTGGGACCGGCAGGCCTGGAGGTCTCCTGGCCCTGCGTGGTAGGTGGCGGAACAGCACTGGCTGCTCCTGCCAGGGGGGCTGATGGCGTAACCGCCGTCACACTCTGTGACTCGGGCGGCCGCCGCAGGATGTGACGCTGCCCCCCGGCGCGCCACATCGGTGTAGGAAGGACTAGATTGATTGTGGGCAGAAAAAACGCTGCGTGCCTCTGGAAATGAAATGTTTAGTTTGACTTTGAGTTCTATTTGTTTTTCTTTCTTGCATGACGCGCACGATCGCGAATAGGTGGGGTGGCCTCCTTCACAGTTGGCACAATGGGTTGTGGAGGTGAAGATGTCTGAGGAATGTTCTTTAGATGCACATTTTGCACAAGTAGTGCGCCCTCGGCAGCTTCGAGACCCATGCCCAAAACGCTGACACTTGAAGCATCGGCGCGGATGGGGAATGTACGGTCGCACGCGTAGTTTAGAATATCCGGTCTCTATTGTATCAGGGAGGTCACTTGTTCTAAAGGTAATTATTACATGCTTGGTTGGAATTTCCTGGTCATCGCGCCATAACTTAATTCGTTGCACTTTTACCATGTTCTGGTCTTGCCATCCATCCAACAGCTCGCTTTCACTGAGTTCAAGGAGGTCGTCATCAGAAATGATGACGACCACGCACAGTGTTCATTGATCTGTGGGGGCCTGCAGAGACAGGGATGTTACCAAACGCAACAAGTTTTGACAGTTTCTTGTATTGAAGCTCGTCACGCACTTCGGAAGAAGGTCGCCGCTTCCCATCTTTGCTGCGAGTCGAAAAGCACGTGGAGACAACCGGCAGTACGTCACTGATGTACATCCCGTTCCGGTGTTTTACTGTTGGCTGCTTGAGCACAGCACTTCCGGGCGACGAATTTCAAATCTGAAAAACCGAGCGATCGCGCGATTTTGACCACGCGACACGTCGCGCGAACGGCCCGTTTCGTCGCTCATACCACTTTGTAACCTGAGCCTATTGCCTCTGTCAGACATTTTGCAACAACAAATGGAGATATAGTAGGGACTGTCTTGGTTTCATGTTGACTATGTATCACGTGGTACTTGGGGAAGATTTTTTAGGGGGTTTCATAAAGAAGTTCAAACTTTCATCGGTGCACCCCCTCTTCAGGGAGCGATCAGGTAGCTGGGGAAAAGCATTTGCCATATAAAAAATGGAAAAATCGGCGGCAATGGTAGCCACCGACCACCGAGCCCAACAAGGGGATGCTACAAGGAAGGAATACTTGCAGACGCCAGTCATGCATCGCCGCTATAACCTATTATAAAATAACCAAGGTTGGACAAGTACACCAGGTTAACCCTTGCCGCCCAGAAATTCGGAAGTGAGAAGTGACTAGAAGACAGAAAAGATGGAAAAGTGAGAGCGAAAGACAAAAGATTGAAGAAGGGGACAGGAAAAGGCGACTGCCGATTTCCTCCAGGTGGGTCAGTCTGGAGGTGCCGTCTATGCGCAGCAGAGGCCGAAGAGGTGTGTTGCCTCCGCCGGGGGGCCTTAAAGGCCAAACCCCATATGCGCGAAAATGCACGCGACAGCGAAGAGCGACGGTATGAGCGACGAAACGGGCCGTACGCGCGACGTGTCTCGTGGTCGAAATCGCACGATCGCTCGGTTTTTCAGATTTGAAATTCGTCGCCCGGAAGTGCTGTGCTCAAGCAGCCAACAGTAAAACACCGGAACGGGATGTACATCAGTGACGTACTGCCGGTTGTCTCCACGTGCTTTTCGACTCGCAGCAACAACGTTTTAATCAACATGGCCAACGGAGACGAGCGCAGTGCTTACAATGAGCGCCTCATTGACGCCGTTGAACACGAACGTGCGTTATGGGACCTGAGGGACAGGAACTACAAGTCCCGCCCCGTCTGTGACGCGGCTTGGCGGCACGTAGCAGCAGTGATGGGATCGACTGGTGAGTGGACAGCCTACGTACAAGCGATGTCTAACGTTACGATGCTAATCGTTTTAATACTACCGAATGAGTATTGGAGGCGTCCCGCACTGTCATTCGGTGCTCGCATGGTGTACAACTTTCCGTGTTTATGCCCAGTTGCTGAAGTCAAAGCAAGATGGAAGAACTTGTGAGACACGTGCAGGCGTGTTTTGAAGGATCGGACGCGAGCCAGCAAGAGCGGGGCGCCTGCTGACGACGTTCTGGACGAGTCTACCAAATGGCTTTTCTTTTCTCGGTTGATGTTCCTCAAGGATATAATGGAAGGGAGGCCGTAAGTTTTTAATCGACATTTTTACGTAGAACATAGCATGTGCCTTTAGTTGACAAAGACTGCAGATACCTTGGTGGTTATTCGGCAAATGTAGAAGTAAACTTTAAGCACAGGCGTGAATTACCCGAAATTACACGGCCAATACAATGACATCGTGCATTGCAATGTATGCTCATTAATCAGCCTGTAGAAAAACTCACAGTACGAAAAATAAAAAAAGCTGCCACAAATGCTTGATTAAACGACTAATAAAGCATTCTGTAGGAAAAATCATGGTACGAAAAATAAAAAGCTGCCATTTGTACAGGGAATTAGTACATGTGTGCTAATACAGGATCAACGAATAACAGTGGGAAAAACATAGTTGAAATAGAAATGGCACAACCACATCCATAAAATGTTCACATAAGTCGCAGCTGAAAACCTGGCGTTGCATGTTGAAAATTGTGCTTAAAGACATACCATGTTATACCCTGCAGGACAAGTGGGAATTTAGAGCATCTGTCTCCTATGGAAGAAGCTCTGTCTGATGTCCAAACAGCGCAGGACATACTTGAAGGAATTTATATGGAGAAAGAGGTCTCCACAAGTGAGCTCACTGAGCCCCTAGAGGCACTAACAGCTGAATCGTGTGGGGACGTCAGTGTTCGGCCACCACCACCCAAAATAAAACCCAGACGTTCAAAATATGATGAAGAAATAGAGGGGCTGTCCAAGTTCATTACCGAGAAGCCTGACGAGCATAAACGCTTTGGTGCGTTTCTTGCTGAAAAAATAAGGCGTGTGCCTCCAAGGCTCGTTAGTGCCATGCAAATACAGTTGCTGCAAACCATTGCGCAAAACACTGGGGAGACAATTGCTGTGGAGACGACTGATATTGCATAACAAGCCAGTGTAACTGTGATAACATAAACCACCAGCTCATTCTGACAATTTGTTGCTCCTATATGCTTTGTTCACGATGAAAGCCAGTCATGCTGGGAGAGGGGCAACTTTTTTCTAGGGTCGTTCTCGCAGTGTGCATTTTATTTATTTTTATTTCTGCATCATCACAGGTCATTGTATTGCATAACGTGTTGTTATGCTTTGTTTACTTTTTGCGACAACCATTCTTAGAGTACACCCTGTCATTTTTTCCATGCTGTGATAACGTCAGTGGTGTGGTCATACGTACAAACAGCTGTTTCTTATACAGCATGATGCACTAGGGAAGCTACTACTGGCGCATAACATGTCATTTATTTATTATGAATCATTGTTGAAGTCCATGTTGTCATATTCCCAGGTCTGTGATATTATCAATGTATTGTTTCTTAGAGCAAATATTAGTATGCTCAAGACATTCAACGAGTTCATGCTATTTTGTCATGCTGTGATAATGTCACTGATGTGTTCATCTTTTACTGGGTTTTACGTGCCAAAACTACGATTTGATTATTAGGCACGCTGTAGTGGGAGACTCCAGAAATTTCTACCACCTGGGAACCTTAAAACACCTAAATCTAAGCACACGGGTGTTTTCGCTTTTTGCCCCCAGCGAAATGTTGCCGGATGTGTTCATTTGAAGAAACCTGTGATGTTTAATGTGTTCAGATATCTTTTATTTCGCTATTCATTTCAGGAGTGCAAGTACTCAATTCTGTGGTAATATTCATAACTGAATTCGTACAAATATTTTATTCCTATTTGCTGTTATGCAATGTTGAGCAATGTTGAGCTTCCTTGGTGCATTTCAGAAAGTTGTCACAGTTAAAGCAACGGTATTACAGAAGGAAACGTGCAATAATGTTTTGCCTTGTAGCTGTGTACTTCAATCCTCGTAAACAAGCTTGCATGAACTATGTATGGGTGCAACTGTAGCCAATGCTTCCACAGTCCAACACAAAGCATGATATATATTGACTTGTAAAGATGGGTTATGGGGGAGGATATCACAATTTCGGTGCCTCACCGCCAAAGCATCAAGTGGGTAGCCCTGAAAAGGGCTGTTTGTATTGATGGCGTTGTCTGATGGTGAATTGACGCGAGTTAGCCACTGGTTGAAGCTTGTTTCTTTGCATCATCAGGATGCGGGGCGACTCCTGGCAGCTTCCATTGCCAAGGCACTTGGCCTTCATCATTGAACTACTTCATGAACTCCTGTCGCACGCATTGGCCACTCTAGTACAGTTATAGGCCTTTGATTTCTCCAAACCGAATACTGCAGTGCTTTCTGGTCCTTGTCTCACAGTTCCAAACATGTCTTGGAAATCCATGTAGCCAGGAGTACGTAGATGCAGCATTTGAAGACAGGAAGTTGGGCAGCACGCATGTCGCCTTGACAATGATGGCTGCATTTTCGGGTTCCATGTTGACCTGCCTCTGGTAAATCCGCCAGCGAGATACAAAAATGCCAAAGGCATTTTCCACGCAGCGTCTGTCAAAAAACAAAAGTAACATGATTTCTGTTCTTGGATTGTACCTAGAGTCGCAGTAATTGTCAGCCATGCAAATGTTTAACAAGATGGCATAAAAGAACGATCGTTCATTATTGAAAAATGAATAGCAAATTTATTTATAAAGGATAATTTTGGCTTTAGTGAAGTACTACACATCTGACAAGTAAGGAGCCATCGCTTTGGTGAAGTATACACAGATGGTGGTGTTATTCAGTCCTTGCCAGTGATAACCTAAACAGAACTTAGGGGAAGATTTGCGCGTTATTCTCAACTTGTAACAAGGCATCTTCCTTGTTGCAGCAACTGCAACGTTGCAGAGGAAGAGCATAAGAAACACGGCTAAAATAAATTTGTTTACCACGCCTCACTTGCTCTACCCTAAACACCTGTGAAAGTTGTGACAGAGAAAATATTTGAGATTACAGTTAAACTTAACAGAACAGAGTTCTTTATGTGCCGGGTAGAGACCTTGCACGACTGAGGCGGTAGTTGAAGATCACCTCCTCAGGTGCAGTCCGGCTCTCTGGCAGTGGCCTCATGAAATCTGGGCACAACTGGAAGGCCTCATCGCCAACAAACACACGAGGACAAACTCTTTCCGACCTTGGGAGCGTGACTGCTCGTGGTAGATTAAGCTTGCCCTCATGCATTCGCTTGCCCGATAAGGGAATTCTCCAATCACTGAACCTCCCAGGTGCACCCACATCAACTAGCCGGAACAGGTACTGGCTGTCAACCACAGCCATCAATACAATGCAATGGGTTCCCTGAAAGCAATGAAACAACTGTCACAAAAGTACTTGTCATCATAGCTACTTATATTACATAGCACTTAGCTGCATTAGTGATCAGCATGCATAAAATCAGGGAGCCGGGGCTCACCGCGCGACACACATGAAAGGACACAATCGAGTCAAAACTACCGCTGCCCCTGAGAAAGCGCCTTGAACCATTTATACAGCCCTCACACTACACACACGAGGCATTTTCTGGCTGTTTCCAGCGAAGTCAACGTTTTTCGAGCCACGCAACCAAACACCGTAGAGCGGAACAGGCGCGCGCGACGATGATCACGACCGGATGTATCGCCATGCCATTTTTTTCTTCTTTATTTAATTTTGTGCTAAACTTCTACTTCCTCGCTTGAAACAGTTTAAAAAGTTGGCAAATGCTGTTTATGTACGTTTAAGGTGTATTTCATTTTGCGTTTTATTAACAGCGATAAATCGCTCTCGACCATTCGCGACCGGCCTGCATTTGTAATCTCCGACGTCACGAACATGTAGTGCGGGAAATTCGAAGGGGCGTCAGCACCTATCCTTCAGTTTTTCGCTATTTTCTCGCTTATTAAACATCTGTTTGCAGTAAGAATGGTATGGTTGTGATCGTGAAAGGATAATCTACCATTTGAGCTCAACTTGCGGTTTCTCTTTAGTGTCCCTTTAAGTCTCACCCTATCCCTTCTATGAATAGAAAATAGATGACCCTGTAGCAGCAAACATGCCATAGGCAACGATGCAATTTCCTGTGGTCAGCGGTTCAATTCCCCATAGCCTCCTCCTTTTTTTCTCTCGAACATTTCGGGTCGACTTTGCGGCCGATCGCACGGGGACGCTTTTTTTCTTTCTTTTTGCTGGTTGCCTCATTTGGGGTGTACGTTGTTTACAATGGCCTCCAACGTACAAGTTCTTGTGTATCCCCTTGGGAGAATAGAATGTCACATGTGGTGCTTTTGAGCGTAGGCTGGCCGGACTCGAGCGTCATTACGGCCAGCAGCATGACCTAATAATTGATTGGAAGTGTTCGACCTGAGAATGTGTAACCGAAGGGTCCCGATCTATTGCGGCACATCATTGGCAATGCGCCAGCAAAACGGCAGCTAGGCATGCCTTGGATTGCCAAATAAACACTCATTCAACTGAATCTGAATCCGAAGTAAAGGCATTGCCTGGGGCGTCGCTTACACCCATTGCTGCATCTTGCTTGGAGGCTGGTTTCGGGGCAGTTAATCACAACTTAAGGGTCATTTTAGATTACCCTCCACAAAGGAACAAGTGTACTAAGTGCAAGGTCATGGTCTCCTCTAGATTGGCCTTGGAAGAACATTACAAAAAAAAAAGCATGGCCTCCGGGTCTACTGGCCCTGCTCGGCCTGCTGCAAGGCTCAGCACATAACGTCTCACTCCGCCTCCGCTCACTTTGCGAAATGCCGTAAGAAGGCCCCTCAGGATAACTCCGCGCCAAGCGCAGAAACTCCTGTAGGTCGAGGGGCTGGGAGGCGTCGGCCGGTCTTGGGGGGAGCGAGTGCTCAAGTAGGCTGTTCGCAAACTTCTGACAAAAGCTCTAATAAAGATCAGTTGAGTAGATCAGACGCTGCGTCTACGGCTACTGCCTCGCCCGGCCGTTGGAGCGATGAGGAAATCCGCAAGGTGGCAACGATTAGGCTTTAGCTTGGCGCCGCGGCCTCCTATTACGGAGTCAGCCTCTGGATCGCTGGCAGGACCGCTCGTGAGGTTGCCCGGCTCGTGTCCACGGCACGTTACAGGGAGACTGAGGATGCATTGAGGTCTGAGGGCGGGGCTGCGCTCTCAGAGGGCATTCACCGCGGCATACCGGTTGCGACTGGGTCTCGGGCTGGTAGATCGGAAGCACCTACAAAGTACTGCTTTAATGGCGAGGTCCTCGAGACTTCACCTTTCCTCCTCATCGGGCAGAGGTGTGCCGGCACCCACCCCTGGGCACTCCTTAGACATTAGCATTGATGCCTCCATAGGGAGGAGCCCCCCTGCCAGTTCTGCTGGGGTGCCACCAGGGGAGGAAGAGCATAAAGAGGTGAAAGTAGATGACTCCCAGGGGATTCCCCAGCTGCCACCCGCTGGGACGTCGGGTGCTTTTGGCCGTGCGTCGCCGGGGATCTGGGCAACACGTCGGCACTCGCCGCCCTCTGTCGGGAGGGAGGAGCGTGGCAGCCGTTGGCATGGGCCCCGGTTACGATCCCTCGCCCCACCAGAACCCCAATCCGGCTTTATGGGGGGAGGTGATTCCGTGGTACAGCAGGAGGAGGAAGACCGCCCTTCGGTCGCCTGATTGCAAGCTAGTGCGGTTGTACTGGGCGTCCTGCCGCTGGGTCGAGCTATTGCCGTCGATCCTGTGGGCCTGCGGGCACCTCGGTGGCTGCGGTCGATTTGCCTGATGGGAGCGCCAGTGCCTGCGTGCGTGCGCCCAATGGTCCTTCCTGTTCCGCTGCCTGCATGTGCTGGTGATTCTCCCGCTGCCCCGGATCCAAGCGGGGGCTCTGTGGAGGGGAGGCAGAGGTCCTCAGCTGTGCCAGCTGATAGCTCCTATCAGCCTTGGACTGAGGTTCAAATACAGATCTTGGCCCAGGCTGAGGCCAGGTTACCGCCGGGAGAGCGTCTGATTAACGCCGCCCTTGCGGCCGTCTACACATCCCGCTCTGTGGATGCCATCAAAATCCTCCGCAGGCAAACGAGGTACCGAGAGGTCTTGGCGGTGGAATCAGCTAATTACAGGATCCTACGCCAATCACTCGGCCTCCGAGTTATGCTGGCAGTGATGCTGGCCTTAACATAGCTGACTTAGCCAATGTTGAAGTCGACGATTGTAATACTCAGGACGCTTTCACTAAAGATGCCTACGAGGTGCTCCTCTCCTTTGGACTGGATGACGCTGGCCAGGCCTCAAATCGGGTAGAGTCACCTGTGTCAATGTGTGACTTAAGAGCATTGTACGAGTTATTTGGTGTGAAGATTCGGCCTGGTCGGAGGCGGGGTGGGAAATCTGGGCCCTGTGAGAGCAATCTCCAAAGGCAGCCTGGCGAACGCTCAAGCTCATTGAAGCGTCGCCTTTTTCCAGAGCATCAGCGACTTTATGCCCTGGGTCCTAAGCTTCTTCTGGAGGAACTGTTGGCTGACACAGGTGCCATGAGGCCAGTCTCCCTTGCTGACATACATAGCACATTTGATGCGATTCTAACAAGTGAATCTCCTGCAGTGACGGCGGTTGGCGTTAAGGGTGTTCTGCCCAAAAATTGCCCAAGGTTTACTGAGGAAGAGGTGGCGACGGCTCTGAAGAGAATGGGGACGGCCTCGGCTCCGGTTCCAGACGGGCTTTCGGTGCGGGAGCTACGGAAGGTGCCTGCTTCTATATTAGCATTTGTTTTGAACAACTGACTCTCGCACCACAATCTACCAGATGAGCTCCGTCTGTCTCGGACAGTCTTCTTACCCAAATGTCCAAATGCTGCGTCCGCCTCAGAGCTGAGGCCTATCACCATCTCATCGGTGTTGATCCGGCTGTTTTGGCGCATGCTGCTGGCCAGATTGCAGGAGCAATACTTTCACCCACTACAAAGTGGTTTTGCTAGAGACAGAGCAGCACAGTCCAACCTGCTCCTTCTGCAGGGTCTGATGAAACACGCCAAACGATTTAATAGGCACTTCTATGCCGCCTCATTAGACCTAAAGAAAGCCTTCGACTCCGTTAGCCACCATGCGTTCCTCACTTGCTTGCGTGAGGAAGGGGCGCACGATGATTACGTCATGTCGATTTCGGATCAATACTTCAGCCAGTCTACGATATTCTCGTACAGGGGTAGATCGGATGGAATTGGAGTGTTCGTGGAGAGGGGAATCAAGCAGGGGGACCCTTTGTCTCCATTTTTATTTAACTTAGTGCTTGATCCGCTTCTGCACGATCTGAATTCCTCCGGTTTTAGCTATGACATAGACGGTCAGACGGTATCAGTTTTTGCATATGCCGATGATTTAATACTCATTGCATCCAGCTACGAAGAACGGGTAAGGAACCTGGACGTGGCTCAACGACACTTCAAAAAGATTGGATTGGCTTTAAACCCCCCCAAAAAACAAGTATTTTTGGCTGGAGGTACGAGGCCCATCGACTCAAGTGGTTCGATTACGACATTCCCCAGCTTCGGTTGGGGGATGCCGTGATCAGCCCCAAGAGTCGTAATGAACCTATTAGGTATCTAGGCCTCGACCTTTTTGTTAACAAACCTCCGAAGGCTTCAATTACATTGATTGAAAAAGAATTGACACTCAATAATTCGGCCAAATTGAAGCCTTTTCAAAAATTACACTGTATCTCGACCCTATTGGTTCCAAAATTGTTATATGCCACGTCCAGCTCCCTCTCAGTTATGCCTATCACAGCATCCATTTACACATGCGTGAGGCAAGAAGAAAGTGCTGCACCTACGTATGTCCTTTCCAGATTTCATGATTCATGCCCCTCATCGAGCAGGGTCCTCGGCGTCTTGGAGCTGTCTTGCGTATCGGCCGAGTCACAAGTAAAGTCCTTCGCGAGGCTCCAGCGTCTGGGCTCCCCGATAGTGGACGCCGTTCTGGATGGCGCACTTGACGGCTTCCGGCGGGGACTGGAAGAGAAGATGGGTGTTCCAATGGGAATCGTCGAGTCAACGTCTCTAGATAAGGCACTTCGTTCTGCCAGAAAATCGCACCTGGAGGAGGTCAAGAAAAAATACGCCAATAAAACCCTTTTCGCTTTTGAGAATGATCCAGTTGGGAATACGTGGCTCAAGCCGGATGCAAGATTCATGATGATATATGGGGTTTAACGGCGCAAGGGCCAATAATGGCCAAAGTGCGCCGGGCCAGTGTTAATGAGTTTAAATTGATGCGATGTATTACGAGTGGTGGATATGACGTGGCTGTAAAGGGGCCTAAAATTGTCGCTGTAAAGTGCATAAAATCTACAGGTAATAAGATTATGGGAATGACTAATGGCGTGTGCTATGAACATTGAATATGTATTGCAAATAAATATTACTATTTCCAAAATATGTCCGATGCGAAAATTGGCATGAAGCACTATTGCCTCAACAGAACCCTTGAACATAAAGGCCTGGAGGCATGTGCTATACTAAACACTATCGCAACAGCATCCTCTGGCGGGAGGATGTGCTACGAATATCTAGGGCTAATTACATGTAGTACCACGTCATTCAAGAAACCTAGGACTGCTTTGGTATTAAAAATCGGTTCTTTGCCAAGAAACATATTGGGACGGATAGGAATATGGTATCGGTATGCAAGAGGAAAATGTTTCCTTCTCTCTGTTTCGGCTTCCCGGCACTCCAGGAGGACATGGAGGACGGTCAGCCTCTCACCACATCTACCACAGGTTGGTGGTTCATCACCTGTCAACAAAAAACTGTGGGTTCCGTACGTGTGTCCTATTCTCAGCCGACTGAATAGGACGTCAGTTCGCCGTGTTTTCGTTACGGGGGGCCAGAAACCTAACTGTGGTTTAATCAAGTGAAGCTTATTACTTGTTTCAGCATCCCACAAGCGTTGCCAGTGGCTTCGCAGTTTCTTTCGCAGGAAAGGTTTCAGATCTGTTACAGGGACAGCAGCTGTAGGGTTAATAGCATGTGATGTTATTGACGTAGCCATTCGGTCAGCTAGCACATTACCCTCACTGCTTCTATGGCCAGGCACCCAGCATATAATGACATGCTGGTTACATAAATACGCTTGACAGAGAACGGAATAGAGCTCAGTAAGCACAGGATTTTTGTGTTTACCGAGTGACATCAATGCTTTTACGACGCTTAGGGAGTCCGTGAATATAATTGCCTTTTGAAGTTTTGATTTCCTTATATGCTTCATAGCCGACAACAGTGCATGGGCCTCAGCCGTAAAAATACTCGTTTCCGGGTGGAGTACACCGGATTCCGAGAAGGATGGGCCAACGGCTGCATAAGACACTCCGGCATGTGACTTGGAGGCGTCTGTGTAAAGCTCTGTACACGTGTACTTGTATTGAAGCTCTAAGAAATGCATTTTAATGTGTGCCTCTGGTGCGTGTTTAGTGACCTCTACAAACGATGTATCGCAATCTATGAGTTGCCACTGCCACGGCGGTAACAGTTTCACTGGAGCCATAGGACGATGATCAAGCAGCGGTCACACATTTCCTCACTGAGGTTCCTCACACGCAAGGAGAATGGCTTTCTCGCTGCAGGTCGATTATGGAAGAGTGTGGCAGCGGTAACGTCATTTATGGTTGAATAAGAAGGATGTTCATTGTTTGCTTGTACTTTCAGAAAATATGTGAAACTGCGATATGAACGCTGCAGATGGAGTGACCACTGGTTAGACTCTACATAGAGGCTTTGGATCGGACTTGTTCGGAAAGCACCGGTCGCGAGGCGGACACCCAGATAGTGAACGGGATCTAGTATTTTTAATGCACTTGGCGTTGCAGAATTATAAATTATAGACCCGTAGTCAAGCCGGGAGAGGACAAGACTCCTATACAAGTTAAGCAAACATTTTCGATCACTGCCCCATGTTGTGCGGGACAGAAGTTTTAGAACGTTCATTGTCTTCAGGCATTTTGTCCTCAGATACTTAATATGAGGAATAAATGTAAGCTTGGAATCTAAAATGATTCCTAAAAACTTATGCTCGCTGCTCAAAGAGAGCGCATCTCCTTTGATTTGTATACTTGGGACGGGCGTTACGCCTCTCTTGTTTGTAAAGAGTATGCAAGTGCTTTTCTGAGCGTTAACATTAAAACCATTCTCCTCCGCCCATTTGGACAATCTGTTAATTCCCAGCTGTACCTGTCGTTCGCAGATGGCAATATTACATGACTTAAAGGCTATCTGCACATCGTCTACATAAATGGAATAAAACATTGTGCGTGGGATGACTGTACGCAGCGAATTCATTTTTACAATAAATAGTGTGCAGCTAAGCACACCGCCCTGCGGCACACCCGTTTCTTGTGTGAATGGCCTAGACAAAGCTCTGCCCACCCTTACGCGAAATGTGCGATTAGTGAGGTAACTTTCGATTGTGTTAAGCATATTGCCACGAACACCCATTGCCAAAAGATCTCGGAGAATTCCAAAGCGCCATGTGGTGTCGTAAGCTTTCTCTAGGTCTAGAAATACAGACAGACAGAACTGCTTATGTATGAAAGCATCTCTAATATATGCCTCAATGCGGACAAGGTGGTCTGTAGTAGACATACCTTCTCGAAAACCACACTGGAAGGTGTCCAAAATTTTGTTATTTTCTAGGAAGCATATTAGGCGCCGGTTTATCATTTTTTCATACAGCTTGCACAGGCAGCTTGTTAGAGCTATTGGCCTGTAGCTGCTGGCCAAGGACGGGTCTTTGCCTGGTTTAAGTATGGGGATGATTATGGCTTCCTTCCATGAAGACGGAATACAGCCAGCCTCCCACATGGCATTAAAAAGAGACAAGAGTGTTTTCAGTGTTTCGGGGTTTAAGTACCTAATCATTTCGTACATGATACGATCCCCACCTGGCGCTGAGTTGTTGCAACAAGCGAGAGATGCTTGAAGCTCAGCTAAAGTAAATGGGGAATTGTAGGCCTCACTCGATGAGCCTTTGCGATTTAGGGGTCGCCGCTCTTCGCGTTCTTTGATTCTCAGGAATGTTTCGGTATAGTGCGATGCACTTGACACATATTCAAAATGTTCGCCTAGACAATCCGCCTGATCTTCGAGGCTATCACCTTGTGTACTTACTAAGGGTAGGGGATGCGACTCCCGACCTGTTAGTTTATTTACCCGATTCCAGACTTTTCTTTCATCGGTGTACGAATTTATACTGGTGATGTACCTATCCCAACTTTCCCTCTTTGCACGTCGACGTGTTCTCCTACCTTGTGATTTTATCTGTTTGAAATTAAGGAGGTTTTCAGCAGTTGGAGAATTGCGAAGCAATCTCCAAGCTTTGTTTTGATTTTTGCGCGCTTTCCGACATTCGTCGTTCCACCATGGGATGCGACGCTAATTAGCTAATCCGCTAGTTTGCTTAATACATTTAGCGGCAGTGCTAATAATGAAACCTGTTAGGTATGCAACAGCGTCTTCTACATTAAAAACAGCAATTTCATCTCTGCCTAAATACGTAAGCTCTCGGAACATTTCCCAGTCGGCCGAGTCCATGTTCCATCGAGGAAAATGTGGCAAGCATGTATCTTGTTTTGTTAAGTTTAGCATAACTGGGAAATGGTCGCTCCCAAAGGGGTTCCTGAGAACAGACCACTCCATATACGGAATTAGAGTACTCGATACTATACTTACATCAATGGCTGAGTATGTGTTATGTGTAACGCTGTAATAAGTTGGCTCTTTCTTGTTAAGTATAGATGCACCTGAAGAAAACAGAAAATTTTCTATAAGGCGTCCTCGCGCATCTAAACGAGAGTCGCCCCATAAGGGGCTTTGAGCGTTCACATCACCGACAACTATGTATGGCGGAGGAAGTTCATCAATGAAGCTTTGAAACTGTGTCTTGGAAAGTTGATAACAAGGAGGGACGTAAATCGAACTAATTGTGACTAGCTTACCGAACAGTATTGCTCGGACAGCAACTGCCTCAAGGGAAGTTCGGAGGTTCAATTGCCGACAGGCAACACCTTTATCTACTATTATAGCGACACCGCCCGACGAGGCGGTAGCGTCGTCGCGGTCCTTGCGAAAAATGGCATAGTGCCTTAAAAAGTTTGTGTTCTCTGCTTTGAGATGCGTCTCCTGGACACACAGCACCCTCGGACTATATTTAAGAAGGAGCTCTTTGACATCATCAAGGTTATGAAGGAGACCCCTAACGTTCCATTGTAATATTTGCGTGTTCATATTGAAAGGAGTTTGTGCTGTGTGTTCAGAAGATGAAGACTAGCTCACGGTGCCCTTTCCAGGCGCCGTGACGCGAGGTTTCTCTTTTCTGGATTCCCGCCGCTCCTTAGGCGCTGGCGGCGCCGTCTGGCCGGTTGTTGTGTCCATCGCCTCTTGCGAGGCGCTGGACACGCGCTCTTGCGAGCGGTTGGTGTGTCGTGACGGCCTCGTCTCGTGGGACGAGACCCTTGAGGCCACCAGCCCGGAGGTCGATGGCCCCTTGTTCTGAGATGGCGGAGCAGCACTAGCTGCAGCCGCCGAGGGGGCGGATGGCGTCACCGCCGGCTCACTGTGTGTGGGCCTGACAGCCGCCGGAGGCCGTTGTGGCGCTGCCCCCTGACGCGCCACTTCGGCAAAGCTATTCTTCGGCAGGTAGGACACCCGCCTTCGCGCTTCTCTGAATGATATGTTCTCTTTGACTTTGATCGTTACTATTTCTTTCTCCTTCTTCCAAGATGGACAGGAACGCGAATACGCGGCGTGCTCCCCATCACAATTTACACAGTGTGGCGCGTTCTCACAAGATTCAGATGGATGTTCATCGGCACATTTGGCACAGGTTATTCGGCCTCGGCAGTTCTGAGAACTGTGGCCAAACCTCTGGCATTTGAAGCAGCGGAGGGGATTCGGGATATAGGGCCTGACTCGGATCTTTACATAGCCTCTCTCGATAATCTCGGGAAGTACACTTGAGCCGAATGTTAGGATTAGATGCTTGGTTTGAATCTCTTTACCATCACGCCTCATCTTAATTCTTTTCACATTGATGACATTCTGGTCACTCCATCCCTCCAAAAGTTCAGTCTCAGTTAGCTCCATTAGATCATCATCGGAGATGACACCACGAATGGTGTTCATAGAACGGTGTGGGGTGACACTCACTGGAATGGCCCCGAAAGACACAAGATTGGGTAGCTTTTCGTATTGCAATTTATCACGGAGTTCAAGAAGTAGATCACCGCTTGCGAATTTGGAAACTTTGTAGCCTGGGCCAAAAGCCTCCATCAGTGATTTCGCAACCAGAAAAGGTGAGACGATTCTTGCTGACTTTTCTGCTTTCTCGGAATGTATAACACACTCTAAGAAAAAAAAAGGGTCAAAAGTGAGTCCCAGCAACGTGACTCTCTTTTTCTGGGCTAAGACCCCCTTTTGCGTGAGTAGAGTCACAAAATAAGAGTCAACCTTTCTGCATGAGTCAATTGACTCCCAATGGCTTGCGAAGAGTCGTCGTGAAAGATCGCGACTTCTTTGTGTGCAGCAATTGGCGAAAGATTTTAATGCAGGAAATACCAGATAATTTCTTCTGGCTTTATCCTTGCTTCTGGTTTAGGCAGACCCTCAGGGTTTATGTCCTGGTTGTAATGCAATGTCTCACTCTTTCGTCCCATGAAGAAGGGTAAAAAAAAGGACACCGACCACTGAAAGAATGCAAGAAAAGACGTTTCGGCTCCCCTGACGGGAGCCTTGTTCACAATCTGTTGTTCAGATTGTGAACAAGGTTACAGATTGTGAACAAGGCTCCCGTCACGGCAGCCGCAACGTCTTTTCTTGCATTCTTTCAGTGGTCGGTGTCCTTTTTTTACCCTTCTTCATGATGCCTCCCGACCCGACGGGCTTCCGTCAAAACCTCGACTTTTTTTTCGTCCCATGTTCTGCAATGTGGTTTTCCTTGACCATGTCTGTTGACAGCTCGCATGTTTAAGCGGTAGCTGGTTTTCTGTGTTAAGAAATACCAGGATTTGTCACACTGTATTATGACCATTAGCAAATCTCAAAAAAAAAAAGATTGGCTACTAAACAGAGCATATCAACGAGTTAACAAGTTCCGTGGATGCACTCAACAGTGCCGATTGTAAATGTAGTTCTGTGACGTAAAATTTTATTTTGAGGGTTTATGTGCCAAAACCGAGATCTTATTATGAGATACACGCTAATGGGAAACTGTAGTTTAATTTTCAGCAGCTCGGGTTGTTTAACGTGCCCGGAATTCACGGAGCACGAGCGGTTTTGCATTCTGCCCCCATTGGAATGCGGCTGCCGCGGTTGTAATCGTACCCGTGACCTCGAGTTCAGAAGCACAATGCCACAGCCACTGGGCTACCGCGGTTCGTTGCGTTCCGCGACCAGAAAGAAACATCAGCGTACACTACACAGCTTTTGAGCCCCTTTAGAAATATAATAACAAAAAGTCGCAGTTTCCCCGAAAGACGTAACTTTGATAGCTATAGCAATGTATTAGACAAATGCACGAAGCAAGGTTCGTAGTTTCATCGGCTGTATAAATTGCAGTAAACATTCGTTTACTAATTACATTAGCAAGCATGAGGTCACACGCGCACGTGCTAACATAAACAGATCTCACTCAATTGATCGCGAACGCTTGCTGTCACAGCGATGGCGTGATGAGCGCAATGAGAGGGGACCGAACGATTCTGCTGCCTCTTTCCTTCAACGCGTCTCCGAAACTTTAAATTACGCTACCTCGGCTCACCCCGCTTTTGGACCCATCGGAGATTACCTCTAACAGGGCGAGTGTGGCGCAATACCGGTTTCAGAGCAACGGCAAGAGGAGACGCGCGCTAAACCAACGCCTCCCTTCCCCCGGCTTTCGCGCGTGTTATCACGTTTCATTGCGCGCCCATCAAGCCACTATCCATCGCGGCTCACCCTCGAACACTTGCTGTCACGCGCGCAGTCAACGGCGCGGCTCACCCTCACTTGCTCGCACGCGCGTAACGCCAACAGATAAATTTCACCGGTTGTGTCCATATAATCACTATCACAAATAAACGGGAATAGTTCTGCCTTGTTTAAATTCATGGCTCTTTCATTCGTGAACATTATTTACGTGAAGCAAAATTATCAGTGAGCAAAACATTTTTTTTCAGCGCGAGGGAAGGAAACCGAAACTAGTTTATGATTTTTGCGGCCCCAAAGTTATCCAAAGTCGAAGCCAGCCAGAGCCCGGCGCCATTTTATAGTTGTGTTGCAACATGCACGCGCGTGCTCGCTGTCGTCGTTGAACGGCCCTGAAAGCGCTGCGTTAGGGGCGAGTGCAACCGAACATTACGGCAAGTTACGATGGGAACTTCTTTCCGTGCTACTTGATTGCGACGACAAGAACGGCCAGCAGTAGCGTGTCGCCGATTTCGTCTTGGCCGACATCGAACAAGTATAGCTCGCCGGACCGTGGCTAGCACCCGAAGTGTTGCCGTGTGCACTGCGTCGTCTTTCATTGTGATATGAGAGATCGTAACGCACAGAGACTGCCGGATGCATACGAAAGCCTACCAGCAGGGAGTGACTGTGCCATTTTTCTCTTAACGTCTCAGGTGAGTGTATCAGCTTTTGTTCCGAGTTTTCAAACGGCGCGTACTCGGCCCTTCCGGTTTGGCTACATTTTGCGCGACGTTTCTCTTGGCAGTTACAGACGTGTCCTAGGAATGCGCGCGGAGACTATTATTACTCGATTTTATATTTTGTGTTTTGTGAAAGAAATGGTTCTTTCATTTGTATTTTTATGTGAGTATATTGGTATTTGTATATTTGGCAAGCAGAAATGAGTTCATTGCAAAGTTGTACCTCCCAGTGAGCTGCATATGAACCCAAACAAGTTAATCCTGTCTTGGCTATTGTACGTATAACAATACAGCTATAGTACATACATAGCACCGGTGCTAACATATCGGGCAGAAACTTCGAGGTTAACAAAGAAGCTCGAGATCAAGTTCAGGACCGCACAAAGAGCGATGGAACGAAAAATCTTAGGACTAACGTTAAGAGACAGGAAGAGAGCGGTGTGAATCAGAGAACAAACGGGGATAGCCGATATTCTAGTTGACATTAAGCGGAAGAAATGGAGCTGGGCAGGCCATGTAATGCGTAGGATGGATAACCGGTGGACCATTAGGGTTACAGAATGGATACCAAGAGAAGGGAAGCGCAGTCGAGGTCGGCAGAAAACCAGATGGGATGATGAAGTTAGGAAATTTGCAGGCGCAAGTTGGAATACGCTAGCTCAAGGCAGGGGTAATTGGAGATCGCAGGGAGAGGCCTTCGTCCTGCAGTGGACATAAAATAGGCTGATGATGATGATGACATGCATAGCAAGTACATACAGCTGTAGTTGGCTTAATCGCTGTAGGATATTTTGTTGTAAAAGTAGAATTCTGTGTACTATTTTACTGCTGCCATGCAGAAATACTTTTTTTCTTGTACCAAGTAACACTGACAGCGTTGAATGAAATTAAATGAGGTATGGTGTATTCTACTAATTTAATTTTTAAAAATTTCGTCTGTCATGTATCAGAGATTAGTTTACCTTGTAGAAACAATGTTGTGTTATCTCTTATGCTACTGCTGTTGTCCTGCATATTTTGTAATTTTGAAATGTATTTTATTTTAGGTATTGAAGAAGCGGCAACAGCCACAGAAAGTAGCCATCTTATCCAGCACGTTATGGGTGAGAAATTGTAGCAGGCACTTTGGCATATCTCCTTAGCAGCATGATGCGATTTGTTGTAATTTTTTGTCCTCGTTCCTGCCTTTTTCATTTTAGTATTGTGCAAATGGTAATACGTTAACATAGAGACAGAGTTATCACTCAAGGGCGAGACATGGCTGGAGGAGACAAGACACATAAGCCTCCTTTGTCCGTGTATGAATGTTGCGCAGTTACTCTGTCCTCGTCTGCCAACAAGCCAAAATTTCTCGACACGGTACGATTACTAATTCTCTGTTATTACAATTTCATCAACGCAACAATGAAAGGACATATGTACACACACAGTAACACAAGAGACTTCAAATGATGAAGAGTCATAGAACAAAGAGCATTGCTGGAGCCAATGTTTCGACAAGGAGAATAAGACAACGTGTTGTCTCACGTTGTCAGGCAGGCTCCAGTGACATTTCTCGTTCTACCACAATTTACCGTTAAAAGGAACCATTATTGCTCTTGCTGAAGTATTATGCATTATGTAATACAAATTGGCAGGGTGAAATGTCAAGAATGTGAAAGTTTTTCTGTATTCTAATGCTAGAGCCAAGACAGGCAGAGAAATAAGATTTAGAGAAGCACTTTGTTAGCACTACCCAGTTGGCCAGCTTCATTCGCAGCTTGCACTTTATTGCATTAATGACCATAGAAATTCGTAAATAAATTAGCTTGATTTACTTTTGTCAAGAGATGCTCAACTTGAATTAAGGCAGGTTAAAAAATATACAATGACATTTTAAGATGGCAGGCTTGCAGTTGATTAGCACACCACTTGGTGGCATGAGCTCAGGTTCGGGTTGCACACTCTTTTTCGTCTTTGCTGGCATTTTCATAAACATAACTTCGGCTTCGTTATTGTTGGGGTTCTAGTGTTGTAGGAGCTAACTGTTTACCTTTATTTGTATTAGTAACCACGTTACATGGACAACTGCTGCATTTTTGTAAATTACGACATGGTAGGACTTGAAACATTTGTGCAAATTTGTTGCAGGTAGAACTTGGCGGCTCCTGCTCCTGCCTTCCACCACCACCCTGTCCCGACTGCTTCCACTAGAGAGTTGGCAACCTTAGTGATGATGCCAAGCAGTTCGATGGCAGACGGCAAGATGCAGGTAATTACATGCAATCCAGCAGTGTCTTGACTGAAGCAGCCTGTAGCCACTCAGCAATGAATTAACCTTGAAGTAGTTCCACTATTCCACGTCCCTCTATTGGTGCAGCAACGCTCAAGTCCACGCAATTTGTTTTAGCTGCCAAAGGCTATGTGGATTAGACGAACCACGATGCACATTTTGATACTAGTGGAAACCACTTATACAATTTTTTTCTTGCTTAGCACTAATAAAGCTTTACCAATTTGAAAGCAATACAGTGTGCTCTCAGAAGTGATATTTGGCATACTTTTACTAGGACCGCCTCATTGTTAAACCTGCAGATAAACATACGCCAAAACTGAGTTTTCTGCGAGTTCATCCTCATCTTTGTGCGTTTCTGCATGAGATATATATTTCTGAAACCATTGTGTGTACACAGTACATGTCCTGAGCACTTGGATCACGTTAGTTTACAGCTTTTGCTAGAAGCATTTCTCTGAAAATAAAAATAGTTCATTTTGCCCATTTTTAACGGCCCATAATAAACTGATGATCAAGGAAAACAATTTTAGGTGCAAGGCCTCTTCATTCTCCAGAGAAAAATTTGTTCTGCTCTCACATTGAAGAAACCGGTATCTTGGCTATGCCTTTCGGTGCCTTAGAACAAAATTCAAATCGAACTTACACCAGTAAAAAAATGTTTCACCTGGAAATATTTTACAAAATCATAATTTGCCTGATATTGAAGGGCCTCCAATTTTTCAAAAGGAAATCTGAAATGGTCGAGGGCTAGGTTGGGGGGGGGGGACAGTTGGCATACAATAGCCTTCTTACAGAAATGGGGCATACGGAGGGCCAAGTAACATACACTTGACATTACGTTAAGGTGAAATTATTGATTCACACAAGCCACAATGACAACCATTGCATCCTATAAGTAGTTCCTTACATTTATTTATACTTTTTGCACATTTATTTACCTTCAGTCAGGTGATCTGTGTCTGTTTTCATTATCTGCTATGTGTCGATGGTAAGATTCAGATTTGTCCTATGGTGAAGAATATTTTGGTGTTTATAGATGTGGGCTTCTGTTTTTCAGGTTGCTGCGAAATTTTACCCGAGCTGGGCCACACACTTGAGCCAGGCCTCTTGGAAAGGATGCCATAATCAGACTCCACGCGTCGATGTCAGAGGATGCCAGGGATCAAGGCAACCTGTTGTGCCCCACTATTCAATGTTTGGTGACCCTTCTATGTGTTTCACCTATTTCGCAGCTGTACCTCGGCTGCCATCTATCCAAACAGCATCGTCAGCTGTGCCCACTTGTTGAACCATGGACAAATATTGGCATGGAGTGTTCCCTGGGCTTCATGTTCTATTTGCTCTTCAGGATTCTTGGCAAATACTGTTATAAGTTACATGTTTTTAGTACCGACTTTTTAATATTTCCTTTCTCTTGGAATTCTTAACATCTCCTGCTATTATATCTGTATGTATGCCCAGTTTCTCGTAGTTATTTTGTACTTGTGTATGTAATTGATAGGTTCTTAACTCTTGTAATGCGTAAGGCTAAAACGCTGACTTACATCATGTTTTGTTCATTTATTATCTGCAGCGCTGTAAAACGTTCAAGAATTTTAACTCAACTAGTGCCCCATAGCAGGATAAATTCAAGAGCAAAATTGAGCACCTATTTCAAGCACCCGTTATTTTTTAAAAAGGAAAGAACGTAGGAGCATGGAAAAAAACAGTATTATAGTAGGAAAACCTGGCTGCCCATCATAAGTGTCTTAATAATGTGACTTCCTTTCAGTGCAATGATACCAGTGGCACTGGTGGACAACGTTTGAGACATGAAACCCATGATACCCTTGGCATTCGTCAGTGTGGCAAATAGGCTTGCCACACTTACGAATGCCAACGGTACTGTAGGTTTCATGCACACATTGGTTGTGTTACACCTTATGAGAATTGCATGTCTCGAACATGAAGGTTTACAGCAGTGCTTTGAATCACCACTATATTTCCTAATTTTCAATATTTATGAATGCAAGAGTAATGGTACAGATCATGTAAAAATTATTTTACAGGCTATATGCCTATAGATACACGCTTCTGATGACACAGCACCGACATGTGGTGGCGGGATGTATGTCTTTATTTCAGATTTAAATATTGCCTTCCAGGCCTGGGTTAGTCTACTACATTGAGAGCCCATGCACTAGAGGGAAGTGAATTAAACTAAGAATGATAAACTTCAAAATATCTTGTTCGTGGCACTAATTTGACAATCAGCAAGGTTCTTTCTGCATTCATTTCCAAATTTGCGATATATTTTATATGACTGGTTTCATTAATGTGAGAACAAATATTTGTTTATTGTCAACATAGTTGATGTCGCCCATTTGCACACCATTCCTTTACAGGCTAAAAATTCAATGTAATAATGGGGTGTTTAAGGTTTTGCGCACTCAGTGTTAAGGGACGCAAATGGTGGCATACAACAGAATGCACGAAAGAACAAAAAAATGCAAGTAGGACATGGGGCTTTGGGGCAGATGCTTTGGTGTGCTATTTCTAAAACTCCCTGTGCTCTGCCTGAATGCATTGTCTAACGCTTTGGTAGAATACATTGGCAGCCACTTATTCAGGTGAAATGCTTCTCGAAACAACTTTTTAAAATTATTTCAGTGAGAGATTTGAAAAAATCCTGCTGCATATAGTTTTATATGCAGATTTTAAGTATGTCAGTGGTTTTTGTGTAGCTGCTATATTTTTTTAGTTATGTCCTACACAGTGGCAAAGTATCTGCGGGCACTTTAATGTATATAACAGTTTCACAAGAATGATCGTGCTGTATCTTATTCAGCTCGTAGATATCGTCACTTTGCGGTCTGCAAAGTGCCGATATCTACCCAAACAGCATGTAAAATTACTGAAACTATGCAAAAAACAGGACACTTGAAATAATTTTGAAAGATATTGCAATTTCAAGTAGATATTAGCATTCTGCATACTTTGAAGAGTATGTAAGCCAAATCTCGTTAGTATCGGACAAATGTAAGTGCACAAAGTTATTTGCATGGGATTGTGAAAAAATTATTAAAGTGTACGGAGCTTTACTTGCATAGTCCCACTAAGTTTACATGTTTCGATAGATATCGGCACTTTGTCATCTACAAAGAGCTAAGTTAGCACAATGCTTTTTGTGAAAATTTAGTACAGAAGAAACTGCCTGCAAAGATCACTATACGTTTTGCCATTGTTTAAGACATAACTGAAGAAATGTAGCAGCTAAACCAAAATAACATATATGAAATAAGCTTGAAGAACCCTCTAATTGGCTTAATTTTCAAACCTCTCGTACAAAAAAATAAAAGAAAATCATTTTGAGTAGCATTTCCCTTGAACACAAGATTTAATAAACAAAACGTGTCCCTTGCTATAGTCGCCTTAACATAGTGACACAACTTCTATATAATCACATGAACTTTAGATCACAAGAACTTTATATGAGTGACGTACAAATGCATTTACTGAGAGTAAATTACAGTCGTTAGGTAATCTGCTCTTAGGATGACTTGTGATGAGTAAAAGAAGCCTTCCTCATGTCTCTACTTTCTGCATGTGTCTTTCAGCTTTTTCTGTATGTGTCTTTTACAGCTGCATGCGTGCAGCTGAGTTCAGTTTAGTTACCACCTGGTCTGCTTCCTTCCTTGTCCTCATGAATCATGCGCTATCTTTGTCATGCAAAATACAGCTACCTGTGCTACATATTTTGCCAGCATGATTGATTTATGGCAAGTCTTGTATTAGTGCTTATTGCAATCAGTGAAATTGTTGGTGTCTTAAAAAACTTAGTCCTAAAAAACCATGTTTAGGCCAACTTCAATGAAATGTTTAGCTTAAATATTGCTGTATGTTTTTTGTAATATCGTCAGTTTTCAAGTTTGTATGCACTGTTGCAGATTGTATGAAAGAATAAAATTGATGCAGAACTTTTTAATATGGTGTTTTTCAGATCAATTTTCAACTCAAGCTAAGAAACATGCATGAGTTGTGTGGGAAAAGTGCCAACAAGAGTACCATAAGGTAAGACAGCTGTTTTTACTGTTAAATTGGATTATCGATTGCCAACCAGTTGCTGTCTTGAACTTTGTACTGCATAGATTATGTAATCTAAGTTGGAATATTGTTTTTATTGCACTTCATTATCTGGTTCTCCTTTTTGCACCAGTGTAGCCCTTTGTTATATTTCATGTGTACATTATTTGCATAGGAGGTTACATCCTAAGTTCTAAATAAAAATGTCTGAGAGAACAGTGAAAGAGGTTTAGCTTAAGAACCTTTCGACAATATAAAATTATGACTTGTGTTGGGGTGAATTGAACTTTTGCATGAGTGACATACTATTTTATGGTGTCATTATGGTTCAGAGTGACATTGCAGTGTCATGCACATACAGCTGCGAGGTGCATATTGGGTGTTTCTTTAAAACTGTTTCCTTGGTTGGCCATTGATTCCAGATTAATAGTAAAGAGAACTGTCTGGTGTTCATGGTGATTCTCTCCTGACTGATACGTTTGACACTTCCAGAAGGCGGGATCAAATCCCAGCCGCGGTGGCAGCATTTCGATGGAGGCGAAATGCAAAAACGCCCATGTGCTTGCGTCGTAGTGCACGTTAAAGAACCCCAGGTGGTCAAAATTAATCCGGAGCCCTCCACTACGGCGTGCCTCATAATCGGAACTGGTTTTGGCACATAAAACCCCAAAAAGAAGACACTTCCAGAAGACAATAACAAAATGACGGAATAATCACTTTTTGTTGCTAACCTGCCTTGTGCTTAGCTATGGATTCATTATTATTCTATGTTGTCTTTTCACGATAGTCACTTTGCACTGTCGGCAAAAGTTTGTGACGCATTTTGAAAAGTGGCTCGACACTGCCAGCAGAGAGTCGAATGACTTACATGGATTGGTTAGTTTACTCTATTTGCAAGAGTCCTGCACCAAGCACTAGGGGTATCGCGACACATACTAATGGAGTCACCAGACTCGTCAAGAATAGTTACCTGATTCCTTCAACAGTGGTCATGTGACCCTTTATCTTGACTCGTCTGACTCATCTAGAAGAGTTAACAGACTCCCTCAGCAGTAGTCTTGTAACCCTCTTGAGAGGGTCCAGGAGACTACTAGAAAAGAGTGTGCAAGACTACTGCGTGAGGAGTTAAGTAACCACCTTGTATACATCACAGATAGTCTTCGGACTCTCTGGCGAAAGGGAGTTCGGGTGTCTCCCCCAAAGTGTGTCATATATGTGGCGAGTCCAGACTCTTCGAAAAGAGTAAGGGATACTCTTTTTTTTCTTAGTGTGCATGAAATCTTGGGAAATTATCAACTTGGCGGCCAAAAAACTTAAAAACTTCTTCGGTGCGCCCTCGTTTATGAGGGCGATCAGGGAGCCGGGGGAATGACGAAAAAGCCATAAAGGTAACGATGATTTCGGCAGCTATGCCAACCACCCACCACCGAGCCCAACAAGGGGACGCTACGAGACCCGAAGGAGACGCAGACGCCAGCTGTACATAGCCACTATAACGTAATAGACCCAAGGTTGGATAGATTACACCAGGTTAACCCTTGCTGCCTGGAAAATTGGAAGTAAAACGAAGCGAAGAGAAGACAGGAGAGATGGAAAGTGAGAGAGAAAGACGAAGGTTGGAGGGAGAGAGACAGGAAAAGGCAACTACCGATTTCCCCCGGGTGGGTCAGCCCGGGGGTGCCGTCTACGTGAAGCCGAGGCCAAAGGGGTGTGTTGCCTCCGCCGAGGGGCCATAAAGGTCCAAGCACTCAGCATTGGCTCAACCCCCAGGATCCCCTTTTCCCCGGACACGGCTAAGCCACGCACGGTTAAGCGTGGGAGGGTCCGACCCCCATGTGCTCGGGTCCGTGGTGTCGCAACCCACCAATCGCCTGCTTACGCAGGCGCCCCTGCGGGCGCAAGATTCATGAATGACGGGGACCGAATAAAGGCCTTACCGCAATCAGCCACAAGGAGGCGCTCACTTGCGATGTCAGCATCTGGATGACGTGACCCAGTCAAAAAATCCGTCAAAGCGTTCTTGTCGGAACGACAGCATTCTTGTTTGCAACGACAGAATCCTGTTTGCTGCCTTCCGACATCGACAGCAATGCTGTTTGCAACGACAGCAAGCCTGTTTGCTGCCTTACAACACCAACAGCAATGCTGTGTGCACGATTGACTAGCAGATTGACACTAACGACGGAGCGCCAATATGGCGCCCGCGATTAGATGGGCACTGCGAAATGCGTCGCGGCGTCGACGCATGTTAGCTAATGCACGCATTTATGAAGGCACGAGGCGAAACCAAGCCACAGGTATTCGATAAAGTGTACCTTCATGAAAGATCGATGCAAGTAGATTGGTATGGTGAGCCATCAATGAAGTAGGAAAGACGTCGCGATTAGTTGCCAAGGAAGCCCTCTCTTCTGCATGGCTCCGGCATTATTTGTAAACGCTGAAAACAGTCGTCCACGCGTGTCAGCTGCGCGAAGGCAAGAGCGAGTCTATGGGTGCATGCGCACATGACCAAAGTTGCCTTCTCAGTTGGCCTGCATGCCGGCGTATTTCAGAAGATTTGAGCTACGTGCGCGGCAACTATATGCGAGCACCTGTAAAGAAGCGCTGCTTAAGGTGGATACACACGCCCTCGCGTGTGTATCCACCTTAAAGGTGGATACACACGCGAGGGCAAAATCCCGCCTGCTCCGCGGACAAACAGTGACGTCAGCACTTGAATCCGGCGCAGCCGAGTTAGGTCGCATTCGCACAGCCGGACCGCCTTTTGCGGAATCCGCGTGCTTACTCTCGACTCCAACGTTTATTAGCAGCTGCGCGTTTGCATACTCGGCGTGCCCTATATGCCATAGTGCTATGAATCCCTTAACAAGAACCAAAAGAGTGACGGTTGCCTCGTCACTTAGCGTTTTTTTTTTTTTTTGTGCACCTCACTCATGTTGAAGTCACGCAGGCTGCGCGGTTTGAGTAAAAAGAAGTGCGTGCGCAACCACGACTTGCCTTTCCCGCTGCATCACAACAAAAGACACGCGGTCACTGCTGCACAACGAAATCACACGTGGCTCCAAGCCGATAACACGCCATCGTAGCCACGCCAATGCGTCCGATGTTATCAGATTTGACGCTGACTACGCTAAATTGAGGTCAGACGACTGCCAAACGGACGGATGGAAATACCGGCGAGCATTTTCAATCCGGACAGCGAGCGGAGGAGCCCGGACTAGGCGAGGGCGGCACGTTTTTATGACGCGCGCGTCACGTGATACGCCATCCGCTGCGAAAATTCCTCCTCCGTCCGGTCGTGTGAATCCACCTTAAAGGTGCATTCACACGACAGGACGGAGGAGGAATTTTCGCAGCGGATGGCGTATCACGTGACGCGCACGTCATCAAAACGTGCCACCCTCGCCTAGTCCGGGCTCCTCCGCTCGCTGTCCGGATTGAAAATGCTCGCCGGTATTTCCATCCGTCCGTTTGGCGATCGTCTGACGTCAATTTAGCGTAGTCAGCGTCAAATCTGTCCACATTGGACAGATTGACGTGGCTACGATGGCGTGTTGTCGGCTTGAAGCCACGTGTGTTGTTGTGCAGCAGTGACCGCACGTGCTTTTGCTGTGGTGCAGCGAGAAAGGCGGGTCATGGTTGCGCACGCATTTCTATTTACTCAGACCGCGCAGCCTGCGTGACCTCAACACAAGTGAGGTGCACAAGAAAATGCTAAGTGACTTGTGAGTGACTGATTGACTGATTGAATGACTAAGTGACTGATTGGATTTTTATCGAGTGAAAAATGAAGCGTCGACTTGGGGAATGCCACGTGATAGCCAGCGAGGGTGCATTTCGAATCCAATCCAATCCTATGTGACGCCAATGCGCAGGCGACGTTTTTGTTAGCTGTGCTGTTCACTTTATTTCCTTAAAGAACCAGTTGGAGGTGCATTACACAAGTTATTCGCACTCGCACGACTGGTGCCTCGATGCAAGGTGCTTCGATGCACGCAGGAGAGAGGGCGCGTGGATCGCCCACCCTCGCTAGCGAAAGACGGGAGCAACGCTCCACGCTCCGCTTCCGCGCCGCTAAGACTTCACGCTCTGAGATACTGCATGGAACTGCGCAGATTTCGCATTTGATAAGCGCGTCTTGCCGAGACGTGAGCGACGCGCTATCAAATCGGCTGCAAAACGACGAAGAGGCCAAGTATACACGCAATCACGCTCCGCTCAGTCAGCTTTGTAGCGGAGCGAGGGATGCGGTCTTCGTTCCGCTGCCAGTATGAGCGTCGTGCGCAAGCGCAATTATATCGTCCCCGCTAAGCGGTTGGGTGGCATTTGCTAGCATATGCCGTTCTGAGCGGGGCGGACAGCAAGCGCTCAGCTAAAACAGCTGATCGTATGCGCGCTCGATGTTATCGGAAGCGTATCAATGTTTCGTTCGGTGCAAGTCGATCACCGCAGGGAGATTGTATTATGCTTAACTTTGATTTCGTGCGTAGCTGTCGTGCCCACTCTGCGTGTACGGTGGCAGCGCATTCAAGCCATTTTACACATATCTTTTTTGTGTATGGATATTCCCCCTCTTGCAAGAATGAATACAAATTTAATTTCATTTTTTATATATAATAAATCAATCACTTTATTGTTGCATCATAGGTTAATTACACCAGGGTCTCAATGTACAAGACTGCAACACGTAGCAGCAGCTGTAGAAAGCATCACACAACACTGCCCAAATGTTTGCAGCTGGAACAGCAAAGATTTATGCCATACATGTTTGTCGTTCATTACAGACATAAAAAGTTTGACCACATTGCACAAAAGCAAATCCATAGGAAAAAAGTGCTTGTAAAATGACCATGTCACTTCCTAGCACTGTGCACAATAGCCACCAAGTGAAGCACAGTGCTAAGACTTGCATGACTTAGTATTACAACCATACATACTTGCAGTAAAAGTTCCCTTTGTGCTAGTGCGCAAGACACAGTTGACGGCACCATGAAAAAACAAACCAAAAATGCGTAGTATACAGGAAGCGAACATTAAAATAACTGACTAACAGAAGTGAATTTCGATCGCTGCTACAGTCCCCTTTCTAACACTACAAACGCTTCTAATAGGAGTCAACCCTCTTGGTTTTCTGCCATGCATGCTTTAAGCAAGTCGAGGCTCACAAATGTATGTTACAAAAACGAAGCAGTACTATTTTCTAAATATTTATTTTTTAATATTCTCCCTCACTGTCATTTACACAGCATCCAGTCATGGCCTATTAAACTTTCATACCACAACAGCAGCAAAACTGACAAAAGGCATCTTAAATTTTCTGTGAAGCAGCTGCTTTTGTCCACCAATGCAAGAAAGCTATGCTGTCTTTGCCAAGGCTGAGAGCACAAGTGGCACGTGGTTAGCAACCAATGAGTAGAACAACCAGTAGACACAATGCAAGAGCTAAGGCCACTTAACCCTTTCACACCGTTCCTTTCACACCGCGGTCAAACACCAGCTGTACATTCAGCCCAAAGCAAGAACAAAACCTATACAAACTGCCACAGGGACACAGTGTAGAGAGCACTCACTGTCGGACAAGCAGTTCCCTATCTGGACGGAGGGAACAGTGTTGAGAAAGCTGGCGCTATAATAATGATGTGTACTTTGGGGGGAGAGCAGCATATCATGGCATTTCATCGTTTTGCCCAATTATTTGCAACCACAGCACGGCGATTTTAGAAGTGCACCACATATTATAGTAAGCGTTTCAGAAGTTTTAATACTGCAAAGTTTATTTGCTACCTCTTTGAAATGCTTTGAATGACCCTACTTTGTATATTTACTTCGAATATTTGTCGCATACATAGAAGCGCTAAGTTAGCCAATTGGTAACTACACCAACACAGATATTGTAGTTACCAGTTACCAGCACGGTTGGTCCGCAGCTCATGATCAGTGCAGCCATATACAGCCGATGCATGGCGGGGGTATTATGCAAGCGTCTACCAAGATCGGAGCGCTTAAAGCGGGCAAGCTTGCTTTAGAAATAAGTTTGCAGTCCACGTGTACTTATCACAACGCAATTGTGTGCAAGGCCCGTAGATTCGAAAATAGATTCGAAGATTCGAATAGATTCAATATATTCGAAGCGTGAGTGACTGTAGCTCGACCGAATGCGCTGCACACAATTACATCACCGTCACTAAACCCAAATGAAAAGAATAAAACAGGTGGGTCACATGCAACCAGTACAATACGAGTTGAATACGATAATTAGCAGTATCTTTCAGAGCCGCGTATACTGTATCTATTTTGACTGCTTTGGTCGTGTTATTAGGGGCACATTACAATATTGCAAGGCATAAATATTGCAAGACAAAATGGAGTGCACACAACGAATTGTGTGCAGCGCATTCGGTCGAGCTACAGTCACGCTTCGAATCTATTGAATCTATTCGAATCTATTTTCGAATCTACGGGCCTTGCGCCCCGTAGCCCGCAGGACCTTACAATAAAGTTATCCCACCACCATTACAATATTGCGATATCGTTTACTATTGCTATGTCGCAGAGTTGTAAACTTCATACTTTCCAATTTTCGGAGACTCTTTCGAAAGACAGCGCTGACATTAAATCAACATCTGCTTCCAGCCCATACTTGATTTTACATTTTATTTTAAATGCAAGAAACGTCATCGAAATCGGTGTAGCGATTGCCGAGAATGTCGATTTCACCATTCCTAAGTATCCGGAGCTAACGCTGCAAGCATTGCGCATTTCAGTGCGGGCACTACTGCCTCACACTACTGCCTCAAGGCACTACTGCCTCACAGAGACCCTTAGGAGCAAGGGCCTGGAGGAGAGTGCATTTCAAATATGCCGTCGCAGCAGCGTCCTCTGAAAGAGGATGCCGCTACGAATCTCTCGGGCGAAGAACTTGCAAAATGTCGATGTCGTTTAAAAAGGCTAAAACTGAATCGTTCTGAAATATCGGGTCGTTATGTAAAAACATCGCTGGATGAAGGGGTATATTCTCTTTATAGGCTTGAACAAAGTGCTTTTTTCTTTCAGGTTCTATTATTGGACACTGTACTAGGATGTGAAGTACGGTAAGTGCTTCCCCACATCTAGTACAGGTCGGGGGTTCGCCTCCAGACAACAGGTAATTATGTGTGCCGTAAGTGTGTCCTATTTTGAGCCTACAGAATAGGACATCATTTCTTCTAGATTTCGTGGTCGATGGCCAGTTCCCTAAACGGGGCTTAATTAAATGAAGCTTGTTATGAGTCTGGCCGTCCCACAAACGTTGCCAGTGGACTCGAAGTCTCTTGCGTAGATATGGCTTCATATCGAGAACAGGGACGAGCATAGATGTGTTGCCAGCTTTTGCCTTGATGGATGTGGCAAGCTGGTCTGCCAGTATATTTCCCTCGATGTCTCGGTGTCCTGGTACCCAGCACACCACAACATGCTGCCCGGATGCATAAATACTACATATGAATGAATAAAGCGATACTATTACAGGATTTTTGTGCCTCTTAAGAGATTTTAAGGCTTTTACTACGCTCAGCGAGTCTGTGTAGATGATTGCTTTTGGTATTTTTCGATTCTTTGATGTATTTAAGAGCTGACAGTATTGCATAAGCCTCTGCTGTGAAAATGCTCGTTAGGGGGTGCAGGGCGTCGGCATCTGAAAATGATGGACCAACCGCTGCATAAGAGACGCCAGCATGAGACTGATGCATCGGTGTAGAATTCCGGACAAGAGTATTTATGCTGCAGTTCAAGGAAGTGCATTCGAATGTGTGTAACCGGGGCGTGCTTCGTAACATCTAAAAAAGACAAATCACCGTCTACAATCTGCCACTGCCACGGTGAGACCTCTATAGTGGGTGTCATTAGACGATGTTCAAAGAGTGGGACATCCATTTCCTCAGCCAGACTTCTCAGACGCAACGAGAAGGGCTCTCTTACTGCAGGTCGGTTATGAAAGAGGTGGGAGCTGGACAAATCATTTACGGTGGAATATGAGGGATGTTCACTGTTTGCATTCACTCTAAGGAAATACATAAAAGCTGTGTAGGTCCTCTGCAAGTGGAGTGACCACTCATTGGATTCCACGTAAAGGCTTTCTACAGGGCTTGTCCTAAAGGCACCTGTAGACAAGCGAATACCTAGATGGTGGACGGGGTCCAGCATCTTCAACGCGGCTGGGGTGGCTGACTGATAAATTATGGCCCCGTAGTCTAGGCGTGTTCGTATGAGGCTTTTATACAAGTTTAACAGACACTTTTTGTCACTACCCTATGTAGTGCGTGACAACACTTTTAAAATATTTTAGTTTTCTTTAATATTTTAAATATATTAGTCTTCATGCATTTGTTTTTTTAGATGTTTTAGGTGTTGTATGAATGTTAGCTTTGTGTCAAGAATTATGCCTAAGAATTTGTATTCCGTTTTTACAGGTAGACTCTGCCCTTGCAGGTCAATGTCGGGGTCAGGGTACAGTCCTCTCATTCGAGAAAAAAGGACGCAGGTGCCCTTTTGTGGATTTAGGCAGAACCCATTCTCGTCTGCCCATTTAGCCACCCTGTTCAGACCAAGCTGAACCTGCCGCTCACAGATTGCAAGGTTGCATGATTTAAATCCAATCTGTACATCATCGACATACGTTGAATAAAACATGTTGCGTGGGATGTATAGACGCAAGGAATTCATTTTTATAATGAAGAGAGTGCAACTGAGCACCCCACCCTGTGGGACTCCAGTTTCCTGCACAAAAGGTCGTGATAAAGCGCTGCCAACCCGAACACGGAATGTGAGATTCAGCAGGGAACTTTCAATGACATTTAACATATTACCACGTATACCAAAGTGGGAAAGGTCTCTCAATATACCAAACCACCATGTGGTGTCGTAGGCCTTTTCCATGTCTAGGAACACAGATAAAAAGAATTGTTTGTGAACAAAAGCTTCACGTATCTGTGCCTCAATACGTATCAGATGGTCAGTGGTGGATCGACCCTCGCGAAAACCGCACTGGTATGGGTCAAGGAGCTTGTTTGATTCTAGGAAATGTATCAGACGGCGGTTTATCATATTCTCGAAGACTTTGCAGAGGCAGCTTGTTAGAGCTATGGGCCTGTAACTCGATACGGACGATGGATCCTTGCCCTGCTTCAGGATGGGGATCACTATGGCCTCTTTCCAGGCAGAGGGGATCTCGCCGGAGGTCCATATAGAATTATAGAGACAGAGAAGGGTTTTCTTCGTTTCAGAGGGTAGGTTTTTCAACATGTCATATAGTATACGGTCAGGGCCTGGGACAGATTGCTTGCAACAGGTGAGTGATGCATGCAGCTCTGCTAGGGAGAAAGGTAGGTTATATGGCTCGTTCCCAGTGCTCTTTCGGTCTATTTTTTGTTTTTCTATTGCTGATTTATATCTTATAAATGCTGGTGAATAGTGTGAGGAACTGGACACATGTTCAAAATGTGCACCCAGATGGTTCGCTTGGTCCTCAAGGCTGTCTCCCTGCGTGTGTACCAGGGGAGGTGGATGTGTTTGTCGTCCTCTTACTCTATTGACCCTGCTCCAAACCTTGGCCTCATGCGTGTACGAGTTGATACTTGATAAAAATGTTTTCCAGCTGTCTCTCCTGGCTTGTCTGCGTGTTCTCCTACCTTGGGTTATGATTTTCTTGAAATTTACAAGGTTTTCAGCAGTAGGATAATCGCGAAGCTGCCTCCATGTTTTGTTCTGCTGCCTACGTGCATTCCGGCATTGTTCATTCCACCACGGAACACGACGTTTGCTAGAAAGTCCACTTGTTTGGGGAATACACTTAGAGGCTGCATCAATTATGAATTTAGTAAAATACTCGACGGCACCATCAATTGCGAGCGATGAAATGTCAGCCCACGAGAGTTTACTGGTAAGAGTTTGGAATTTATCCCAGACCGCTGCATCGACCTTCCACCGGGGGGCATGTGGTGGAGACTCGTATAAGTGTCTTGTTGCTCTCAGCAGTATTGGGAAATGGTCGCTCCCGTAAGGGTTTTTTTATAACTTCCCATTCAAGTTCTGAAAATAGAGACGGGGAAGCTATGCTAAGATCAATAGAAGAAAAGGTTCTATTTGCGATACAGTAAAATGTAGGTTCCTTCTTATTCAGGAGGCACGCACCACAGGAAAAAAGAAATTGTTCAACAAGACGGCCTCGCGCATCGATACGAGAGTCGCCCCACAGACTGCTGTGTGCATTGAAATCGCCAAGAACAAGATAAGGTTCTGGCAATTCGTCTATAAAGGACTGAAATTCATGTTTGTGTAAGTGGTAATGTGGGGGTATGTAAAGCGAGCAAATGGTGATGAGTTTGTTCAGAAGGACAAGTCGAACTGCCACTGCTTCAAGGGGCGTTTGTAGCTGCAAACGTTGACATGCTATGCTTTTGTGAATTACAATGGCAACACCGCCTGATGATGCGAGAGCATCATCGCGATCTTTACGAAACGTAACATACTGTCGGAGAAAATTTGTATGTTTCGATTTTAAGTGCGTTTCCTGTACACACAGCACTTTTGGATTGTGTTGGTAAAGAAGTTCTTGGACATCGTCGAGGTTCCTAATAAGGCCTCTGACGTTCCATTGAATGATTTGTGTATCCATAATGAAAGTAAAGTGGTGCTGTGTGTACAAAAAGGAAGTGTTGCCTTAGATTACAGAGCCGTTTGCGGCCCTGTAATTTTGGTTTTGTCTTTTCTAGAGCGGTCCAAAGAATTTGGCCGCTCTTTAGGTGCTGGCTGCACCACCTTGCTTGGAGTAGTGTCCATAGCCTCTTGGGAAGCGCTGGACACTCGCTCTAACGAGCGATGTGTACGTCGTGTAGCCTTCGCCTCGAGGGACGAAGGCTGTGGCCTCACCAGCCCGGAAGCCGATGGGTCCTCCTTAGCCTCTGAGCTGCGATGGCTGCTGCCAGCGCTAGTGGAAGCCTCTGGTGTGGCCGATTTCGAGAAGGGCAGGGCAGCCTTAGCTGCTCCCACCATGGGGGCGGGTGGCAGCCGCCTCAGTACGCTGCGCGTGCTTTGGGCGACCGCCGGGGTCCGTCGTGATGCTGCCCCCTGTTGCACCACTTCGGCAAAAGAAGTTTTCATTGAAAGTGAAGGTGACAAACGCTGTCGTGCTTCCCGGAAACTGATATTCTCTTTGACTTTGATTGTAATTATCTCTTTCTCTTTCTTCCACGCTGCGCAAGATCTGGAATATGCAGGGTGGTCGCCATCGCAGTCCGCGCAATGGGCCTCAGCAGTACATTCTTCAGCAGAGTGATCTTTTGTAGCGCATTTCGCACAAGTTTGTCGTCCTCGGCAGCTTTGAGAGGCATGGCCAAACCTCTGACACTTGTAGCAGCGTCGTGGATTTGGAATGTAAGGTCTTACACGCAGTTTAAAGTAGCCTGTTTCTATTGCATCCGGGAGGGTGCTAGAACCAAAAGTAAGTACTATGTGTTTGGTTGGTAGTTCTTTGTTGTCACGCCTGATTTTTATGAGTTGTACATTTATAACGTTTTCTTCTTTCCATCCATTCAGGAGTTCTTCATCAGTCAAATCCATGAGGTCGCCGTCTGAAACCACACCCTTGACGGTGTTCATTGTTCGGTGTGCAGTCACAGATATGGTTTTATCGCCAAAACCCACCAGGTTTGTAAGTTTCTCATACTGCATTTTGTCTTTTACTTCAATCAGAAGGTCACCACTTGCCATCTTGGTGGCTTTGTAGGCAATTCCAATGGCCTCCGTGAGACAGTTTGAAACCAAGAAGGGTGAAATGTTTGTCGCTTTCTTTTCAGTGCTTTCACAGTGAATCACGTGGAAACGTGGGAAAATTTCGGTGGACTTTGCGAAGAAGTTCAATGATTCATCGGTGCGCCCTCTTTTTATGAGAGGGCGATCAGGCAGTTTGGGGTATGAGGATGCCATACAAATTAAATTGATTTCGGCAGCAGTGCCAGCCGCCCACCGCGGAGCCCAACAAGGGGACGCGACAGGGTTGTTATGAACAAGACCTGCCAACGCCAGCTGTACACAACCACTATAACCAAATATGATATAACGAAGGTAGGCTATCTCACACTGGAAAAGCTGCCTGGAAAATCAGAATATAAGAAGTGAGAAGGAGACAGGAAAGATTGAAAGTAAGAAAAAAGACAAAGATTGAAGAGGAGGACAGGAAAAGGCAACTACCGATTTCCCCCGGGTGGGTCAGTCCGGGGGTGCCGTCTACGTGAAGCCGAGGCCAAAGGGGTGTGTTGCCTCCGCCGAGGGGCCATAAAGGTCCAAGCACTCAGCATTGGCTCAACCCCCAGGATCCTCTTTTCCCCGGACACGGCTAAGCCGCGCACAGTTAGACGCGGGAGGGTCCGACCCTCGTGTGCTTGGGTCCGTGGTGTCGCAACACACCAAACGCCTGCTTGCGCAGACGCCCCTGCGGGGGATGGGAGCGGCAGTGCCTGCGTGCGTGCGCCCAATGGTCCTTCCTGTTCCGCTGCCTGCATGTGCTGGTGATTCTCCCGCTGCCCCGGATCCAAGCGGGGGCTCTGTGGAGGGGAGGCAGAGGTCCTCAGCTGTGCCAGCTGATAGCTCCTATCAGCCTTGGACTGAGGCTCAAATACAGATCTTGGCCCAGGCTGAGGCCAGGTTGCCGCCGGGAGAGCGTCTGATTAACGCCGCCCTTGCGGCCGTCTACACATCCCGCTCTGTGGATGCCATCAAAGGCCTCCGCAGGCAAACGAGGTACCGAGAGGTCTTTGCGGTGGAATCAGCTAATTACAGGATCCTACGCCAATCATTCGGCCTCCGAGTTATGCTGGCAGTGATGCTGGCCTTAACATAGCTGACTTAGCCAATGTTGAAGTCGACGATTGTAATACTCAGGACGCTTTCACTAAAGATGCCTACGAGGTGCTCCTCTCCTTTGGACTGGATGACGCTGGCCTGGCCTCAAATCGGGTAGAGTCATCTGTGTCAATGTATGACTTAAGAGCATTGTACGAGTTACTTGGTGTGAAGATTCGGCCTGCTCGGAGGCGGGGTGGGAAATCTGGGCCCTGTGAGAGCAATCTCCAAAGGCAGCCTGGCGAACGCTCAAGCTCATTCAAGCGTCGCCTTTTTCCAGAGCATCAGCGATTTTATGCCCTGGGTCCTAAGGTTCTTCTGGGGGAACTGTTGGCTGACACAGGTGCCATGAGGCCAGTCTCCCTTGCTGACATACATAGCACATTTGATGCGATTCTAACAAGTGAATCTCCTGCAGTGACGGCGGTTGGCGTTAAGGGTGTTCTGCCCAAAAATTGCCCAAGGTTTACTGAGGAAGAGGTGGCGACGGCTCTGAAGAGAATGGGGACGGCCTCGGCTCCGGGGCCAGACGGGCTTTCGGTGCGGGAGCTACGGAAGGTGCCTGCTTCTATATTAGCATTTGTTTTGAACTGACTCTCGCACCACAATCTACCAGATGAGCTCCGTCTGTCTCGGACAGTCATCTTACCCAAATTTTCAAATGCTGCGTCCGCCTCGGAGCTGAGGCCTATCACCATCTCATCGGTGTTGATCCGGCTGTTTTAGCGCATGCTGCTAGCCAGATTGCAGGAGCAGTACTCCTTTCACCCACTACAAAGTGTTTTTGCTAGAGACAGAGCAGCAGTCCAACCTGCTCCTTCTGCAGGGTCTGATGAAACACGCCAAACGATTTAATAGGCACTTCTATGCCGCCTCATTAGACCTAAAGAAAGCCTTCGACTCCGTTAGCCACCATGCGCTCCTCACTTGCTTGCGTGAGGAAGGGGCGCATGATGATTACGTCATGTCGATTTCGGATCAATACTTCAGCCAGTCTACGATATTCTCGTACAGGGGTAGATCGGATGGAATTAGAGTGTTCGTGCTGAGGGGAATCAAGCAGGGGGGCCCTTTGTCTCCATTTTTATTTAACTTAGTGCTTGATCCCCTTCTGCACGATCTGAATTCCTCCGGTTTTGGCTATGACATAGACGGCCAGACGGTATCAGTTTTTGCATATGCCGATGATTTAATACTCATTGCATCCAGCTACGAAGAACTGGTGAGGAACCTGGACGTGGCTCAACGACACTTCAAAACGATTGGATTGGCTTTAAACCCCCCAAAAACAAGTATTTTTGGCTGGAGGTACGAGGCCCATCGACTCGAGTGGTTCGATTACGACATTCCCCAGCTTCGGTTGGGGGATGCCGTGATCAGCCCCAAGAGTCGTAATGAACCTATTAGGTATCTAGGCCTCGACCTTTTTGTTAACAAACCTCCGAAGGCTTCAATTACATTGATTGAAAAAGAATTGACACTCAATAATTCGGCCAAATTGAAGCCTTTTCAAAAATTACACTGTATCTCGACCCTATTGGTTCCAAAATTGTTATATGCCACGTCCAGCTCCCTCTCAGTTATGCCTATCACAGCATCCATTTACACATGCGTGAGGCAAGAAGAAAGTGCGTGCAGTGCACCTACGTATGTCCTTTCCAGATTTCATGATTCATGCCCCTCATCGAGCAGGGTCCTCGGCGTCTTGGAGCTGTCTTGCGTATCGGCCGAGTCACAAGTCCTTCGCGAGGCTCCAGCGTCTGGGCTCCCCGATAGTGGACGCCGTTCTGGATGGCGCACTTGACGGCTTCCGGCGGGGACTGGAAGAGAAGATGGGTGTTCGTCAACGTCTCTAGATAAGGCACTTCGTTCTGCCAGAAAATCGCACCTGGAGGAGGTCAAGAAAAAATACACCAATAAAACCCTTTTCGCTTTTGAGAATGATCCAGTTGGGAATACGTGGCTCAGGCCGGATGCAAGATTCATGAATGATGGGGACCGAATAAAGGCCTTACCGCAATCAGCCACAAGGAGGCGCTCACTTGCGATGTCAGCATCTGGATGACGTGACCCAGTAAAAAAATCCGTCAAGGCGTTCTTGTCGGAACGACAGCATTCTTGTTTGCAACGACAGAATCCTGTTTGCTGCCTTCCGACACCGACAGCAATGCTGTTTGCAACGACAGCATTCCTGTTTGCTGCCTTCCGACATCGACAGCAATGCTGTTTGCAACGACAGCAAGCCTGTTTGCTGCCTTACAACACCGACAGCAATGCTGTGTGCACGATTGACTAGCAGATCGACACTAACGACGGAGCGCCAATATGGCGCCCGCGATTAGATGGGCACTGCGAAATGCGTCGCGGCGTCGACGCATGTTAGCTAATGCACGCATTTATGAAGGCACGAGGCGACACCAAGCCACAGGTATTCGATAAAGTGTACCTTCATGAAAGATCGATGCAAGTAGATTGGTATGGTGAGCCATCAATGAAGTAGGAAAGACGTCGCGATGAGTTGCCAAGGAAGCCCTCTCTTCTGCATGGCTCCGGCATTATTTGTAAACGCTGAAAACAGTCGTCCACGCGTGTCAGCTGCGCGAAGGCAAGAGCGAGTCTATGGGTGCATGCGCACATGACCAAAGTTGCCTTCTCAGTTGGCCTGCATGCCGGCGTATTTCAGAAGATTTGAGCTACGTGCGCGGCAACTATATGCGAGCACCGGTAAAGAAGCGCTGCTTACGCTCCGCGCCGCTAAGACTTCACGCTCTGAGATACTGCATGGAACTGCGCAGATTTCGCATTTGATAAGCGCGTCTTCCCGAGACGCGAGCGACGCGCTATCAAATCGGCTGTAAAACGACGAAGAGGCCAAGTAGACACGCTATCACGCTCCGCTCAGTCAGCTTTGTAGCGGAGCGAGGGATGCGGTCTTCGTTCCGCTGGCGGTATGAGCGTCGTGCGCAAGCGCAATTATATCGTCCCCGCTAAGCGGTTGGGTGGCATTTGCTAGCATATGCCGTTCTGAGCGGGGCGGACAGCAAGCGCTCAGCTAAAACAGCTGATCGTATGCGCGCTCGATGTTATCGGAAGCGTATCAATGTTTCGTTCGGTGCAAGTCGATCACCGCAGGGAGATTGTATTATGCTTAACTTTGATTTCGTGCGTAGCTGTCGTGCCCAATCTGCGTGTACGGTGGCAGCGCATTCAAGCCATTTTACACATATCTTTTTTGTGTATGGATATTCCCCCTCTTGCAAGAATGAATACAAATTTAATTTGATTTTTTATATATAATAAATCAATCACTTTATTGTTGCATCATAGGTTAATTACACCAGGGTCTCAATGTACAAGACTGCAACACGTAGCAGCAGCTGTAGAAAGCATCACACAACACTGCCCAAATGTTTGCAGCTGGAACAGCAAAGATTTATGCCATACATGTTTGTCGTTCATTACAGACATGAAAAAGTTTGACCACATTGCACAAAAGCAAATCCATAGGAAGAAAGTGCTTGTAAAATGACCATGTCACTTCCTAGCACTGTGCACAATAGCCACCAAGTGAAGCACAGTGCTAAGACTTGCATGACTTAGTATTACAACCATACATACTTGCAGTAAAAGTTCCCTTTGTGCTAGTGCGCAAGACACAGTTGACGGCGCCATGAAAAAACAAACCAAAAATGCGTAGTATACAGGAAGCGAACATTAAAATAACTAACAGAAGTGAATTTCGATCGCTGCAACAGTCCCCTTTCTAACACTACAAACGCTTCTAATAGGAGTCAACCCTCTTGGTTTTCTGCCATGCATGCTTTAAGCAAGTCGAGGCTCACAAATGTATGTTACAAAAATGAACCAGTACTATTTTCTTAATATTTATTTTTTAATATTCTCCCTCACTGTCATTTACACAGCATCCAGTGCAATGGCCTATTAAACTTTCATACCAAAACAGCAGCAAAACTGACAAAAGGCATCTTGAATTTTCTGTCAAGCAGCTGCTTTTGTTCACCAATGCAACAAAGCTATGCCGTCTTTGCCGAGGCTGAGAGCACAAGTGGCACGTGGCTTAGCAACCAATGAGTAGAACAACCAGTAGACACAATGCAAGAGCTAAGGCCACTTAACCCTTTCACACCGTTCCTTTCACACCGCGGTCAAACGCCAGCTGCACATTCAGCCCAAAGCAAGAACAAAACCTATACAAACTGCCACAGGGACACAGTGTAGAGAGCACTCACTGTCGGACAAGCAGTTCCCTATCTGGACGGAGGGAACAGTGTTCAGAAAGCTGGCGCTATAATAATGATATGTACTTTAGGGGGAGAGCAGCATATCATGGCATTTCATCGTTTTGCCCAATTATTTGCAACCACAGCACGGCGATTTTAGAAGTACACCACATATTATAGTAAGCGTTTCAGAAATTTTAATACTGCAAAGTTTATTTGCGACCTCTTTGAAATGTTTTGAATGACCCTACTTTGTATATTTACTTGGAATATTTGTCGCATACATAGAAGCGCTAAGTTAGCCAATTGGTAACTACACCAACACAGATATTGTAGTTACCAGTTACCAGCACGGTTGGTCCGCAGCTCATGATCAGTGCAGCCATATACAGCCGATGCATGGCGGGGGTATTATGCAAGCGTCTACCAAGATCGGAGCGCTTAAAGCGGGCAAGCTTGCTTTAGAAATAAGTTTGCAGTCCACGTGTACTTATCACAACGCAATTGTGTGCAAGGCCCGTAGATTCAATATATTCGAAGCGTGAGTGACTGTAGCTCGACCGAATGCGCTGCACACAATTACATCACCGTCACTAAACCCAAATGAAAAGAATAAAACAGGTGGGTCACACGCAACCAGTACAATACGAGTTGAATCTATTGAATACGATAATTAGCAGTATCTTTCTGAGCCGCGTATACTGTACCTATTTTGACTGCTTTGGTCGTGTTATTAGGGGCACATTACAATATTGCAAGGCATAAATATTGCAAGACAAAATGGAGTGCACACAAAGTAATTGTGTGCAGCGCATTCGGTCGAGCTACAGTCACTCACGCTTCGAATCTATTGAATCTATTCGAATCTATTTTCGAATCTACGGGCCTTGCGCCCCGTAGCCCGCAGGACCTTACAATAAAGTTATCCCACCACCATTACAATATTGCGATATCGTTTACTATTGCTATGTCGCAGAGTTGTAAACTTGATACTTTCCAATTTTCGAGACTCTTTCGAAAGACAGCGCTGACATTAAATCAACATCTGCTTCCAGCCCATACTTGATTTTACATTTTATTTTAGAAACATCATCGAAATCGGTGTAGCGATTGCCGAGAATGTCGATTTCACCATTCCTAAGTATCCGGAGCTAACGCTGCAAGCATTGCGCATTTCAGTGCGGGCGCTCGTTTCCGGAGTTTCCTTTCTCCGCGCAAACGAAAGGCTAACGCGCCGGTCGCGACTGACAGACATGGAAGGAGGATCAGATTGGAATTTTCTACCTCCCCCCATGCCCGGCGGCCCTGGCTGCATAGCGCCTCTTCCTCTTCACAACCACTCTCTCTCGGCGCCTCCAACTATCACGTGACGAAAGCCATGAGCGAGGGCGTTGGTTTGGTCGCGTGAGCTGAACCTCCCTTTGTCGTTCTCTCTCGCGACCTGCCCTTTCAATGTTTTTCGTTTCACATCTTTCACGGCGGGAAGCGGCGCCGGTTGTTCGGGCAAGTCGGTTCGCGCCTTTGTTTCGACTTTGAAAACTGGCAAAGCGTGCTCTCCATTTTGTGTCTTCGATGCGTTAACCAAGGACCCTTGCTGACCCTCGGAGTACGCGGCCGTCGCTTCTTTGACCCGGAAAGCGGATCCTGCCTCGTCGATACGGACAAAAAAAAAAAAAAAAAAAAATGAGTACCGCACGAAAGTGCCTTATTTCTGAGAAATGTTACGTTTGCGCGACGCGCTCGAAAAGTATACTGTGAGCTTGCCGCCGTCTTAAATTAAACGTTGATCGATGTTTGTCACAGATAAAATAATGCTTGCTTTTTCCACATTGTGAATAACTATTTCATGACGGGTTTTCGTGTTTTTCTCGATTATCCTGACAACGTGCGAGATATATAGGCTCCGTACAGTGAACAGAGAGCGCTACGGCAAAACGCCGTGCAGCGCCAATGGTGGTAGGAATGTGAAACACTGAGACGGCTGCTCCGCACTAGGGTTGCCAGATTGGGCTATTAATAGCCAAATTGGGCTACTTTTTACGCGGCTTGGCGTCGAAAATTTCAAGTTGGCTACATGGCTATATTTTGGCTATTTTTGTATTAAGGACTGAAGGACGGGTCCCGGGGACCACGTCAGCACTGCAAAAATTTGGGAACGCCGGTTTATGAAAACCCAAAGCTCATTGCTGCTAAAACCTTATGTAGGCAATCTCGAAGGCTGTGTTTTTAGGCAATGTCGGCGCTGAGTGGATGGCGTTAAGTCATCGCTGCCGTGTTTACACGTCTTTCCAGGTTAAGCTCTCTTTTTGTTTTGGTTTCGGCGCCATCTGCTGCCGATTGACGCGTGGTTGAGTAAGAAAACCGTTCTCAAAACTAAGCATGGGCAAGTGGGCGAAGTACAGCCGTGCATATAAGAAGTAATGGTAGAAGGACCCCTCTTTCAAAGGTAAATTTTACTTTATGCGCGTATTTCGTTTTAAAAGCGTCTGGTGGTGCGTTGTTTCGGAATGGAGTAAGAAACTCGGCAAATTTATTACTCTATTACAAAATTTCCGAAATTCATTCCGCATTCGAAGGCAACTATTGCATCTGCAAGGCATAAAGTCATTCAACATTTAAAATATTGCAGTTGAGAATGAGGATGTTTTAAGGTAGGGTCAAGGTCTTGCATGAGGCTCCCACATGATCACGAACTTCGGCACAGGCACGAGCGTGCTGACGCACTTTGTACTCGCTCGTCGTCTGCCGTTATCTCAAGATCGGTAGCCACGGCACGGTGCGCGTGGAAGACCACTGCCGTTCCGTCCCCTCTTGCCCTTCTAGTCTGGAAACACACAGATATATTGTCGGCCCACCGGCTTTATTAAAGAAAACACAATCGAATGCGCTATAGGATATTTATTGCGTTTCCTTTTTGCAGAAGCAAGAACGCACGTGCGCCATTTTCAGCTAGTGTGACGTAGTGACAGTAACGGAGGGTTCGCCAGCCTGCTCGAGCCGAGCGTGTTCGCGAAGAACGAGTTATCAGAGTACGCGGGCTCGTTTCCTTTACTGTTGTCTGCCCCGGCGGGCTGACCACCCGTAAAATGAGTATTTTTGGAACGTGAGAATGCTTTCACTATATAGGTATAACAATAGTGGTTGTCTATGATAAAAGAACAGGTAAATGAGCAAGAGGTATTTCCTTTTATTGCGATAGTAATTATATGGGCACTCCAAGCGCATTTCTACTGTGGTCGTGGTCGTCGCTGTGAGGTTGCGTCTAAAGTCCAAAAGCGGTAACATCGTCGCCGCGCGCGTATGTGTTCCCTAGTGGAATTACATTTCTTTATTTTTTTCAAGTCACACTGAAGGTAAGGTACACAGCCCCCCTCGGAAGTTTGGCAACACACGCATTCGTGCCTGCATTCACAGAAACTTAAGCACACGTTTTCAGATTGCACGAATCTTGCCAGGGAATCCCTGCTTAAAAATTGCACAGTTCAACGCTTCGATACTGATACCACCTGGGTTATTGGCAGCGCCGTAATCCAGGTGGCAATTGAAACTGTTAACTTTAATTCACCTCTTCTGCTACGGGCCAGCAGGTCGTTCCCTGTTTGCACTCAAAGGCGAATTGCAGTCACAACTGACCCTTCTTCGCACGAGGAAATTACGAGAAGGTTTCAAGTTTTCTCCAGAGTCCAGTGTGCCTCTAAGCGGCAGCATTTGCTAACTCAGCGTCAAGCTGCTTTCGAGTAAAATATACAAAATTGAGAGAGACAGAAGAGAGAGAGAGAGAGAGAGAGCGGGATAGAAATAACATGCTTATTTTATGACTCAAGCTTAGGAAAGGCATCACTATTCTAAAATGCATTGAGCTCGGGCCGCCTCTTGGGCACTCGATCGTGACCAGCCGAAGCTGATCCTAGAGGCTGGAGCTGACAGTATTTTGCCCGACACTTATAGGAAAATGCCTAGAGTAAAGCGAGGCGTGAACTAAAGTTAGCTCACAACGTGGCTCAGTAAATACTGATAGCGTCATGAATAAATCGGAAACGAAATCCTTCGGCTGGTTGTAACAATAAGTGGTGTCCAAATCCATGTCTGAGTGGCAGCTCTCACTAGAATTCTTTACGCGGATCTTGAGGTCACTGTTGTGCTGGCTGCATACGGCGAAAGTAATTTTGGAGTCGGAAATACGCGGTGAACCATCTGCACCATCTATAAGACACCTGCAGAACATCATCAAACTTTTGGCTATATTTTGGCTACTTTTGGGTCACAAAAAATTTGGGTCTGGCTATCTTTGGGCTACATTTTGAGGTCATTTGGCTATTTTTTGTTGGGGCCATCTGGCAACCCTACTCCGAACCCCGTGGCAGCGACTGAACGTGTTTCAACGCGCGCGTGACGTTCAAAATATCCCGTGTGTTGTTTTGCGGCTTTAAGCCGATAAGCTGTATTGAACATTACATTCGTGCGCCAATACTCGACAAAGGAGACAAGCTGTATGTGGCGGGCCACGTTTACGACGTGAAGGAGACCGACGGCGCCGACTTGAGGGCGCCGTCGGTCACTCTCAGCAAGGGAAACAAGTGTACGACGTTTCCTTGCAGGTAGGGAGAACATGCATACATTTTTATATCAGCAAGTGGTTTTGACGCATAAGCGGAAGCGCACACGCTACCACGACTTATTGGAGGAAAATCTGCGGTGCAAGTTAAACGAAGACGAAGAACACACAAACAGGACGGGAGCTTGCGGTGCATTGCAACTAGCTCAAATCAAGATTATGCTACCGCGACGTTTTTTGAATGAGAACAGTCCCAAATCGACATTCGGTGATTACACGTCGTTTTTGCTACGTTGCCAGGTATTCCGGTGCGTGGTCACAGAAATATCCAACCTGCAACTCTGCTATCAGTATTTCGTTCATTTCGTGGCCGACGTACGCAGAAACGCATTTTTGCAAATCTATAAATGAAGCGTTTCTAGGTGTTGATTTTTCCTTATTGCGTACTCTGCCGTTCACGAAGTGTTTGGAGCAGTCTGCGTCAGCATCCACGGCGAGCCGTCGTTCCCGCTGAAGAAAACAAGAGGAGTATGGTTGCGAATATTACGCAGGTCATACTGACGACACAGTGCCCTATGCATGAGGCCGCAAGCAAGAGCGCACATGCAGTAACCGAATGCCTTCTTCACGAGACGGTAAACGAGGCAAACACGCCACAAAGCGCTGACGAGAGAGAGCAGTCTCACGGCGGGCGCCACTTGGTGAAGGCATTTGAAGTTTAGATGTTACACGCACCACCACTACCCCCAAAATCAAGGCAAACCGAGTTTACTTACATTCGCTGAAAGTATCACAGAAAAACGCAATTTAACAACTAATTACCAGACTACACGCATGCAAGCAAATCAACAAAGGTTCGCATGCAGCCTACAAGAGCATTTGAGGCACAAATTCGCGCGTAAAATCTCGCGCTACGCAAGCTTGCTGAGCAAAACGTGCTCCATACACTTCCAACCGCGCTAAGCACACAAATACAGTTGCAGAACCTCAAGCAGCTAGACCTGGCGAGACCTTAAAGCATATATTTACATTGACACTAGGAAAACGCTGTTTTCACAATTACTTTTCGAACAGCAACACCATCTTTCCCGTCGTTCTTGCTCCCACGGACGGCCTGGAAATCGGTACAATTTCACGCCAGGCTGGCCTTCGTGGCTGTGCCAGTTTTTTACGCAGCAGTACCGGCACTTGTTCCTCTTCCTTTTCCGTACGCTTTCATTCGATGGATCAGAATTAGTCGAGCTGAAGGATGACATTGTCTCAATGCCAGAAACGACCGAACAGCACCATCGACGCCGCGCCTACGAATACCCCCGCGCGCTTTGGCCGTCTGATTATTGTTGTAGGCGCTGCGACAGATGGCGCAGCAATCGCAGCAAACTTCACTGTACGGAGCCTATAGCGCTGCACTGACAAATTTAATTCTTGATTATATTGCAGTCATCCATGGTCCGTAGAATTCGTTCGGGACAGTTAGTGTCCCTGTGGCGGTGAAATGCTAAAACACCCGTGTACATGATTTAGGTTCACGCTAAGTAATCCCAGGTGGTCCAAATTATTCCGGAATCCCTCGCTTTGGCGTGCCTCATAATGCAGATCGTGGTTTTGGCGCGTATAAAGCCCATAATTGTTGAACGTTAAGGAGAGTTATTAATTACTCATGACAGGCTTATCACAGCTGCTGCTGTACGCATGCCGAAACTTCAGGGTTACAACTAGTGTCGCTCATGTGGCGATACAGAACTACGCTGCTTACTCTTCCAGTGGCCCACCATTCCCGCATTAATATTGTTGGCGATCACGAACGCGATCAGGCAAACTTGTGTAGCCGACATAATTTAATTGGCATGTTTATTGTTATTCAATTCCTGGCTGGCGCGGTAGCTCCGTTCAAAAATATACCCGCCTCGAATGCTGAGTACCACAAGCACACCACCTTGTGGTACGCCCGTTTCCTGTGTAAATAGACGGGATAGGACGTTACCAACTCTAACACGGAACGTGCGGTTAAACAGGTAACTTTGGATGACATTCAGCAAATTGCCTCGGATTCCCATTCCAGCCACGTCACGGAGAACTCTGAAACGCCACGTGGTGTCATATGCCTTCTCCATATCAATAAATACTGACAAAAAGAACTGCTTATGAACAAAAGCATCGCGAATATTCGTCTCGATGCAGACAAGCTGATCGGTTGTGGATCTATCTTACCTGACACCACACTTTAGAGGGTCCAATAGTTGGTTACGTTCAAGAAAATAAAAGAGCCGCCGGTTAACCATTTTCTCAAACAGCTTACATAGGCAAATTATCAAGGCTATGGGGCTCCTGCGCTGCCCAGGGGGCGCTGCGAAAATAGTGGTAAAAGCGCCCTCTGTCATAAACTGGGTAGTACCAAGCTCGGTCGTCTGCTTCCTGAAAGCACGTTTACAATATGGACCCGCCACTTTCGGTTGTGTTGTGCAAATACTTGCAGCGAATATCGGGCGCCGAATATTTTTCAGGGTGGCACGCTGCGTAAAGGCAAGAAATTATGCAACGCCGAATACGTGTAAGCCGTTCAAGAAATTTGTTTTAGCGCGGTGTCAATCGCAAGTGAAGCGAATCGCGTACGAAGTTGAAATTCAGGCAAGGTTTGCACGCTGCTAGATTCAGGCGCACAAACGCGAGGAAATGCTTGCTATAAATGAATTCACAGCAGAGATAAGCAGACATCATGTGTACGGAACTATTCAAGCGCACGACGGCACGCGCCGTGATGGCAGCGGTCTTTCAGCATGCCGCGATGTACGAACTCTTCGAGCGCACGATCGTACGCGCCGCGACGGCAGCGGTCTTTCGACATGCAGTGAAACGGCGGGCCTCCTGCAATCTTTGTTGACTGCGTGCCGATAGACAAGTAATTATGCCTGCGCTGTAGTAGCGGCCATCTGTCCCTTTAGCAACTGATAAATAACCGATGCAATGCATATGAGCTCGCAGTAACGTACGTGCAAATTGCACTGCAGCGCGAGCTCGTGCGCTGCTCGCTTGATGTAGGTTTTAATGACAGCTCTCGAACATCGATGTGCTGTAATCAATACTACCTTGCTGCGCTCTCTCAACGTGCTGGCTTGAGGTCAAGGATGAGAACATTTAACTCTCTAACCTGTGCTGCTCGTAGTGGGGTAGTGAATTGTCACCGAACCAGCCCGACCATTTGTGGTCGTTTGCACACACCTGGTCACTTCCCCCAGCGCGAGCAACTGCAGTTATCCAGCGCGCCTGACGCTCCGCTTCGTGAGGCCTTGAATGAAAACGGTAGAATCTGATGTTGGGTTTCAGGCCTTCTTTTTCATGGCAGCCCACGACGCAGCAGTAACAACGGTGACGCTTTTCCGAGGCTGAGCTAGGTCTCTCCGGATCGGCGTCGCCGATGTCTTCTGCTTCCAGCATTACGTCCCACGGCGCACGGAGAGTCCCTTTTCGTTAAACAATAGGCTGCGGCCAGCTCGCAGCTTGGTCTGTGAGAAGTGACGAGCCTTTTCGCACTCGCAATAGGGCAGAAAAAAAAGTGTGAATCGACGCAAAACTCGGGCTAGAAACGTGCTTCGCCACAGCCAGGGCTCAATACTACCCAAGCTGCTACTACCCAGATGACGTTTTTCGCCGCCACCAGCCGCCGCTACTGTACCTCAAACTCTAGCGCAAGACGCCTATAGGCCTATAACTGCTGACCGAAGTCGGGTCCTGGCATTCTTTTAGTATTGGAAGGATTATTGCTTCTTTCCAGGCGGACGGAATGTAGCCGGCACAGAACACGGAATTAAAGAGTGACAGTAGTGTTTTGTGGGTGTCGGGATTTAGGTGTTTGATCATTTCATACAGTATTCTGTCACTTCCTGGAGCGGACCTGCTACAACCATTTAGTGCAGCCTGAAATTCCGCCATGTTAAATTGACGTTTGTAAGGTTCATTTATGTTTCCTTTCCGATACAGAGGCAGTCGCTCCACTTGTTGCCGGTATCTCAGAAATGTATCTGAGTTGTGGGACGAACTAGAAATATTTTCAAAATGTGCGCCTAGAGAATCAGCTTGGCCAATGAGTGTGTCGCCTTGTGTATTTACTAATGGTAGCGGATGAGTTTCGCGGCCTTTTATCTTGTTTACCCTGTTCCAGGCTTTTCTTTCGTCTGTATATGAATTAATGCTGGAGATGTTTCTCTGTCAGCTTTCCCTGTTCGCACGGCGGCGAGTTCTTCTACCTTCCGACTTTGTTTTCTTGAACCTGATGAAGTTGTCGGTAGTTGGAGAGTCGCGAAGGTGACTCGAGGCCTTATTTAGATTTTTGCGAGCTTCCTTGCATTCTTCATTCCACCAGGGAATACGTCGTTTAGAGGATTCGTTTCAGGGATACATATTGATGATGTATGGTGTTTAATGGCGCAAGGGCCAAGTATGGCCAAAGAGCGCCAGGCCTGTGTTAATAAGTTGACAATGGAGCAATGAATTGCGAAAGGTAGATGTGTCGTGGCTGTAAAAGGGCCTAAAAACAATCGCTGTAAAATGCGTAAAATATATATGTAATAAAATTATGGCAATGGCTAATGAGGTGCACTATGAAACCAAAAAACAAATTGCAAGATAATGATGATAAATGAGAATTTATCACTGATAAGTCTTTTCAAAAAGCACTACTGCCTTGACAGGCCCTTTGAAATGCAAGGGCCTGGAGACGCGTGCTATACAAAACTACTATCGCAGCGGCATCCTCTGGAGAGAGGATGCGCTATGAAACTATTGGGCAAATAACATGCAATGTAACATCGCTAAGAAAACCCAGGACAGCTTTGGTGTTAAAGAGGGGTTTGTCACCCAGAAACATAGCGGGATGGAGAGGGAGACAGTACCGGTACGCTAGAGGAAAGTGCCTTTTTCTCTCTGTTTCGGCTTCTCTGCACTCCACGAGGGCGTGGAGCACGGTAAGCCTCTCTCCACATCTACCACAGGTTGGTGGGTCATTTCCGGTTAAAATAAAATTGTGGGTGCCGTATGTATGTCCTATTCTCAGACGAGAGAATAGGACATTAGTTCTTCGTATTTTCGTAACGGGATGCCAGGGACCTATCTGTAGCTTAACTAAATGGAGCTTATTGTTTGTTTCGGCATCCCACAAGCGCTGCCAGTGGCTTCGAAGATTATTTCTCAAGTAGGGCTTGAGGTCTGCGGCAGGGATAGAAGCTGTAGGGTTAAGGGCTCGCGATGCAGTTGATGAGGCCATTTGATCAGCCAGAACATTGCCCTCGATGCCTCTATGGCCAGGCACCCAGCACAAAATAATATGCTGGTTAGACATATATGCTTTGCACAGAGCAGAATACAGTTCAATGAGTACAGGGTTTTTGTGTCTGTGTAGAGTCATGATAGCTTTTACAACGCTTAGGGAGTCTGTAAATATTATTGATCGCTTGAGTTTTGACTTGCCTATATTCTTCACGGCTGATAAAAGTGCATAGGCTTCAGCCGTAAAAATGCTTGTTTCCGGGTGCAGTACATCGGACTCGGAGAACGATGGGCCGACTACTGCATAAGAAACCCCTGCATGTGACTTGGAAGCGTCAGTGTAAAACTGAGTGCAGGACGAGTACTTGAATTGGATTTCTAGAAAATGCATCTGGATTTGTGCCTCTGGAGCGTCTTTTGTGACCTCTACAAACGAAGTATCACACTCTATGAGTTGCCACTGCCACGGTGGCACTGGATTTGCTGGGGCCATCAAATTATTTTCAAGTACTGGGATATCCATTTCTGCGCTAATTTTTCTTATACGTAGTGAGAAGGGTTCTCTTACTGTCGACCGGTTATTAAAGAGTGTGGCACTGGTCATATCATTTATGATTGAGAAGGACGGATGTTCCGAGTTCGAATTTACTTTCAGGAAATAGGTAAGGCTTAAGTATGAACGTTGCATGTCAAGCGACCACACGTCAGGGATACATATTGACGCAGCATCAGTTATAAACGCCGTCAAATACGACACTGCATCATCGATAGGAAAGGTACAGGTGTCGTCATCCCAGGTCATATATGTCAGCTCTCTGTATTGTTTCCAGTTCGCACCGTCGAATTTCCAACGAGGCGGATGTGGAGCACACTCATCGCCTTTTTGTTAATTTTAGGATGATTGGGAAATGGCCACTCCCGTATGGATTTTTGATCACGTTCCACTCTAGGTATGGCAAAGGTGTACTTGATGCGATACTTAAATCTATAGATGAGTATGTTTTGTGTGCCACACTGTACAGTGTTTTTTTTTATTTAACAAGCACGCATCTGTGGAAAAAAGCAAATTTTCAATTAAGCACCCTCTTGCATCACAACGAGAACCTCCCCAGAGGGTGTTGTGTGCATTTAGATCGCCTACTACGATGTAAGTTTCGGGAAGTTCTGTGATAAAGCTTGGGAATTCTCTTTTGGAAAGTTGATAGCTGGGAGGGATATATAAAGAACTAATTGTGACTAACTTATTAAACAGCACGGCTGTGATTGCAACTGCTTCAAGGGGGCGTTTGCAGCTGTAAATGCTGGTAGGCGAGACCCTTATCTACTATTATAGTCACACCACCGGACGAGGCGATGGCATTGTTGCGGCATCTGCTCCAAATGGCATATTGTCGGGGAAAGTTAGTGTGTGAAGGACTGAGGTGCTTCTCCTGAACAAACAGCACATTTGGATTTAGCGTATGTAAGAGTTCCTTTATGTCATCAACATCGTGTAATAAACCCCTCACATTCCAATGTATTATCTGCATAGCCATATAGGAAGTGTTTTGTGCTGTGCGTCAAGAGAGATAAATCATCTCACGCGACCTTTTCGGGCCCCGTGATACGGGGTCTTTCTTTTCTCCCAGCGTGCTCCACGGATTTACGCCGTTCCTTCGGCGCCTGCGACGCCGGAGTAGTGCTGCTTGCATCTATCGCCTCGTCAGAGGCGTTGGGTGACGCCTGCTGCTGAGCGGGCATAGTCGGGGGATTTGGGGCCGGTCTGCACGAGCAGTGGCCCTGGGACCGGCAGGCCTGGAGGTCTGCTGGCCCTGCGTGGTAGGTGGCGGAACAGCACTGGCTGCTCCTGCCAGGAGGGCTGATGGCGTAACCGCCGTCACTCTCTGTGGGACTCGGGCGGCCGCCGCAGGATGTGATGCTGCCACCCGGCGCACCACATCGGTGTAGGAAGGACTAGACTGATTGTGGGCAGAAAAAACGCTTGCGTGCCTCTGGAAAGGAAATGTTTAGTTTGACTTTGAGTTCTATTTGTTTTTCTTTCTTGCATGACGGGCACGATCACGAATAGGCGGCTCCGTCACAGTTGGCACAATGGGTTGTGGAGGTGAAGATGTCTGAGGAATGTTCTTTAGATGCACATTTTGCAGAAGTAGTGCGCCCTCGGCAGCTTTGAGACCCATGCCCAAAACACTGACACTTGAAGCATCGGCGCGGATGGGGAATGTACAGAGGGGTCCACTGTTAAAGGGAACACCGGAGCGCGTGGCGGTGCCCTTTTGTTGTCTGCTATAGTCTGCTGCCGCGCTTCGCATAGTAGAGAAGCAAGCCGATCATGCCTTTTTAATGTTGGCCGGGGAGTGCATGGCCACACACTGAGAGCCAGTCATTGTAAAGCTCAAGGAATGTTAAACGTGGGAAAATATTACCACATAGGTATTTTTGCCGTTTCAGCTTAAAAGACAAACATGATCAATTTTTTACGGATGTCTCTTTGTGGCACAGCTATATTAGAGAATACTTCTCCGTGTGTACTACTGCGTATTTGTACTACTGTGTATTCGAGTCGCTGCAGTGCACAGGCTGCCCAAAGAATGCACAAGCGCCTTTAACCAGCATATTAATTTATAAAGCGCTATCACACGAGTTATCGTTGAATCATGGGAATCGACGTGCACAGTAAACCGTTGTTTGAGGTGGACAAACCTTTATGAAACGATAAGGCAAACAAAAGACGGCACGGTCATTGCTGCTGATGTTAAGGGCATTATCTGATTATACATCAATCCAGTCACTTTCCTTCCAGCTGGAAGGAAAATTGCTGCGTTCAAGCACGAATTACGCGAGCTGCTTGCTTCGCGACGATACGAAGCACGGCGGCTCACCGTAGCAGACGACGAAAGAGCACCGCCCACAGCGCTCACCGCGCCTGCGCGACACTCGTTGCGGCCGCCGACCGGCGGTGGTGCCGAGCAGACGCCACGCGCTCCGGTGTTCCCTTTAACAGTGGACCCCTCTGTACGGTCGCACGCGTACTTTAGAATATCCGGTCTCTATTGAATCAGGGAGGTCACTTGTTCTAAAGTTCATTATTACTTGCTTGGTTGGAATTTCCTGGTCATCGCGCCATAACTTAATTCGTTGCACTTTTACCACGTTCTGGTCTTGCCATCCATCCAACAGCTCGCTTTCACTGAGTTAAAGGGGGTCGTCATCAGAAATGATGACGACCGCGCACAGTGGTAATTGATCTGTGGGGGCCCGCAGAGACAGGGATGTTACCAAACGCAACAAGTTTTGACAGTTTGTTGTATTGAAACTCGTCACGCACTTCCGGAAGAAGGTCGCCGCTTCCCATCTTAGTCACTTTGTAACCTGAGCCTATTGCCTCTGTCAGACATTTTGCAACAACAAATGGAGATATAGTACGGACTGTCTTGGTTTCATGTTGACTATGTGTCACGTGGTACTTTGGGAAGATTTTTTTGTGTTTCATAAAGAAGTTGAAACTTTCATCAGTGCACCCCCTCTTCAGGGAGCGATCAGGTAGTGGGGGAAAAGCATTTGCCATATAAAAAAATGGAAACTTCGGCGGCAATGGTAGCCACCGACCACCGAGCCCAACAAGGGGATGCTACAAGGATGGAATACTTGCAGACGCCAGTCATGGATAGCCGCTATAACCTAATATAATATAACCAAGGTGGGATAAGTACACCAGGTTAACCCATGCCGCCCAGAAATTCGGAAGTGAGAAGTTACTAGAAGACAGGAAAGATGGAAAAGTGAGAGCGAAAGACAAAAGATTGAAGAGGGGGACAGGAAAAGGCGACTGCCGATTTCCTCCAGGTGGGTCAGTCTGGAGGTGCCGTCTATGCGAAGCAGAGGCCGAAGAGGTGTGTTGCCTCCGCCGGGGGGCCTTAAAGGCCAAACCCCATATGCGCGAAAATGCACGCGACAGTGAAGAGCGACGGTATGAGCGACGAAACGGGCCGTACGCGCGACGTGTCTCGTGGTCGAAATCGCACGATCGCTCGGATTTTCAGATTTGAAATTCGTCGCCCGGAAGTGCTGTGCTCAAGCAGCCAACAGTAAAACACCGGAATGGGATGTACATCAGTGACGTACTGCCGGTTGTCTCCACGTGCTTTGCGACTCGCAGCAACAACGTTTTAATCAACATGGCCAACGGAGACGAGCGCAGTGCTTACAATGAGCGCCTCATTGACGCCGTTGAACACGAACGTGCGTTATGGGACCTGAGGGACAGGAACTACAAGTCCCGCCCCGTCTGTGACGCGGCTTGGCGGCACGTAGCAGCAGTGATGGGATAGACTGGTGAGTGGACAGCCTACGTACAAGCGATGCCCAACGTTACGATGCTTATCGTTTTAATGCTAGCGACTGAGTATTGGAGGCGTGCTGCACTGTCATTCGGTGCTGGCATGGTGTACAACTTTCCGTGTTTATGCGCAGTTGCTGAAGTCAAAGCAAGATGGAAGAACTTGTGAGACACGTGCAGGCGTGTTTTGAAGGATCGGACGCGAGCCAGCAAGAGCAGGGCGCCTGCGGACACGAGCGCAGTGCTTACAATGAGCGCCTCATTGACGCCGTTGAACACGAACGTGCGTTATGGGACCTGAGGGACAGGAACTACAAGTCCCGCCCCGTCTGTGACGCGGCTTGGCGGCACGTAGCAGCAGTGATGGGATAGACTGGTGAGTGGACAGCCTACGTACAAGCGATGCCCAACGTTACGATGCTTATCGTTTTAATGCTAGCGACTGAGTATTGGAGGTGTGCTGCACTGTCATTCGGTGCTGGCATGGTGTACAACTTTCCGTGTTTATGCGCAGTTGCTGAAGTCAAAGCAAGATGGAAGAACTTGTGAGACACGTGCAGGCGTGTTTTGAAGGATCGGACGCGAGCCAGCAAGAGCAGGGCGCCTGCGGAGACGAGCGCAGTGCTTACAATGAGCGTCTCATTGACGCCGTTGAACACGAACGTGCGTTATGGGACCTGAGGGACAGGAACTACAAGTCCCGCCCCGTCTGTGACGCGGCTTGGCGGCACGTAGCAGCAGTGATGGGATAGACTGGTGAGTGGACAGCCTACGTACAAGCGATGCCCAACGTTACGATGCTTATCGTTTTAATGCTAGCGACTGAGTATTGGAGGTGTGCTGCACTGTCATTCGGTGCTGGCATGGTGTACAACTTTCCGTGTTTATGCGCAGTTGCTGAAGTCAAAGCAAGATGGAAGAACTTGTGAGACACGTGCAGGCGTGTTTTGAAGGATCGGACGCGAGCCAGCAAGAGCGGGGCGCCTGCGGAACGAGCGCAGTGCTTACAATGAGCGCCTCATTGACGCCGTTGAACTCGAACGTGCGTTAATGGGACCTGAGGGACAGGAACTACAAGTCCCGCCCCGTCTGTGACGCGGCTTGGCGGCACGTAGCAGCAGTGATGGGATAGACTGGTGAGTGGACAGCCCTACGTACAAGCGATGTCCAACGTTACGATGCTTATCGTTTTAATGCTAGCGACTGAGTATTGGAGGTGTGCTGCACTGTCATTCGGTGCTGGCATGGTGTACAACTTTCCGTGTTTATGCGCAGTTGCTGAAGTCAAAGCAAGATGGAAGAACTTGTGAGACACGTGCAGGCGTGTTTTGAAGGATCGGACGCGAGCCAGCAAGAGCGGGGCGCCTGCGGAGACGAGCGCAGTGCTTACAATGAGCGCCTCATTGACGCCGTTGAACTCGAACGTGCGTTAAGGGACCTGAGGGACAGGAACTACAAGTCCCGCCCCGTCTGTGACGCGGCTTGGCGGCACGTAGCAGCAGTGATGGGATCGACTGGTGAGTGGACAGCCTACGTACAAGCGATGCCCAACGTTACGATGCTTATCGTTTTAATGCTAGCGACTGAGTATTGGAGGTGTGCTGCACTGTCATTCGGTGCTGGCATGGTGTACAACTTTCCGTGTTTATGCGCAGTTGCTGAAGTCAAAGCAAGATGGAAGAACTTGTGAGACACGTGCAGGCGTGTTTTGAAGGATCGGACGCGAGCCAGCAAGAGCAGGGCGCCTGCGGAGACGAGCGCAGTGCTTACAATGAGCGCCTCATTGACGCCGTTGAACACGAACGTGCGTTATGGGACCTGAGGGACAGGAACTACAAGTCCCGCCCCGTCTGTGACGCGGCTTGGCGGCACGTAGCAGCAGTGATGGGATCGACTGGTGAGTGGACAGCCTACGTACAAGCCATGTCTAACGTTACGATGCTTATCGTTTTAATGCTAGCGACTGAGTATTGGAGGCGTGCTGCACTGTCATTCGGTGCTGGCATGGTGTACAACTTTCCGTGTTTATGCGCAGTTGCTGAAGTCAAAGCAAGATGGAAGAACTTGTGAGACACGTGCAGGCGTGTTTTGAAGGATCGGACGCGAGCCAGCAAGAGCAGGGCGCCTGCGGACACGAGCGCAGTGCTTACAATGAGCGCCTCATTGACGCCGTTGAACGTGCGTTATGGGACCTGAGGGACAGGAACTACAAGTCCCGCCCCGTCTGTGACGCGGCTTGGCGGCACGTAGCAGCAGTGATGGGATCGACTGGTGAGTGGACAGCCCACGTACAAGCGATGTCTAACGTTACGATGCTAATCGTTTTAATGCTAGCGACTGAGTATTGGAGGCGTGCTGCACTGTCATTCGGTGCTGGCATGGTGTACAACTTTCCGTGTTTATGCGCAGTTGCTGAAGTCAAAGCAAGATGGAAGAACATGTGAGACACGTGCAGGCGTGTTTTGAAGGATCGGACGCGAGCCAGCAAGAGCGGGGCGCCTGCTGACGACGTTCTGGACGAGTCTACCAATGATGATGATGATGTATGGTGTTTAATGGCGCAAGGGCCAGGTATGGCCAAAGAGCGCCAGGCCAGTGTTAATAAGTTGACAATGGAGCAATGAGTTGCGAAAGGTAGATGTGTCGTGGCTGTAAAAGGGCCTAAAAACAATCGCTGTAAAATGCGTAAAATATATATGTAATAAAATTATGGCAATGGCTAATGAGGTGCACTATGATCACGAAAGAACAAATTGCAAGATAATGATGATAAATGAAAGTTTATCACGGATAAATCTTTTTAAAAAGCACTACTGCCTTGACAGACCCTTTGAAACGCAAGGGCCTGGAGGCGCGTGCTATGCAAAACTACTATCGCGGCGACATCCTCTGAGAGAGGATGCGCTACGAAACTATTGGGCAAATAACATGCAGTACAACATCGCTCAGAAAAACCAGAACAGCTTTACTGCTAAACAGAGGTTCGTCGCCAAGAAACATAGCAGGGAGGAGAGGGAGACGGTACTGGTTTCCTAAAGGGAAGTGTCTTTTTCTCTCTCTTTCGGCTTCCCTGCACTCCACGAGCACGTGGAGAACGGTAAGCCTCTCTCCACATCTACCACAGGTTGGCGGGGCATTTCCAGTCAAGAGAAAATTGTGGGTGCCGAATGTATGTCCTATTCTCAGACGAGAGAATAGGACATTAGTGCTTCGAATTTTCGTAACGGGACGCCAGGGACCTATCTGTGGCTTAACCAAGTGGAGCTTGTTCGTTTCGGCATCCCACAAGCGCTGCCAGTGGCTTCGAAGTTTCTTTCTCAAGTAGGGCTTGAGATCTGTGGCAGGGATAGAAGCAGTAGGGTTAAGGGCTCGCGATGTAGTTGATGTGGCCATTTGATCAGCCAGAACATTGCCCTCGATGCCTGTATGGTCTGGCACCCAGCACAAAATATGCTGGTTGGACATGTACGCTTCGCACAGAGCAGAATACAGTTCAATGAGTATAGGGTTTTTGTGTCTATGTAGAGTCATGAGGGCTTTTACGACGCTTAGGGAGTCTGTAAATATTATTGATCTTTTATGTTTGGATTTGCCTATAGCATCCTCTTCACAGCCGATAAAAGTGCATAGGCCTCAGCCGTAAAAATGCTTGTTTCCGGGTGCAGTACATCGGACTCGGAGAACGATGGGCCGACTACTGCATAAGATACCCCTGCATGTGACTTGGAAGCGTCAGTGTAAAACTGACTGCAGGACGAGTACTTGAACTGGATTTATAGAAAATGCATCCGGATATGTGCCTCTGGAGCATCTTTTGTGACCTCTACAAACGAAGTATCACACTCTATGAGTTGCCACTGCCACGGTGGCATTGGCTTTGCTGGGGCCATCAAATTATTTTCAAATAGTGGGATATTCATTTCTGCACTAATTTTTCTTATACGTAGTGAGAAGGGTTCTCTTGCTGTCGGCCGGTTATTAAAGGGTGTAGCACTGGTCATATCATTTACGGTTGAGAAGGACGGATGTTCCGGGTTCGAATTTACTTTCAGAAAATAGGTGAGGCTTAAGGATAAACGTTGTACATCAAGCGACCACATGTCCGCCTCTACATACAGGCTTGCCACAGGACTTGTCCTGAAGGCACCAGTGGCTAGGCGGATGCCTAGATGGTGTACAGGATCCAGCATCCTCAGGGTGCTTGGCGTTGCGGAATGGTACACTATGGCGCCGTAATCTAATCTTGTGAGTATGAGGCTCTTTTACAAATTCAGAAGACACTGTGTGTCACTACCCCAAGCGGTGCGTGACAACACTTTTAGAATATTTATTGTTTTCATGCACTTGTTTCTTAGATACCATATGTGTGCCACAAACGTAAGCTTCGTATCTAGAATCACACCTAAAAATTTATGTTCGGTTTTTACGGCCACACGTTGTCCCTGCAACTCAATGTCAGGATCGGGGTGCAGACCCCTCTTTCTGGACAACAGGACGCAGGTGGTCTTTTGTGGGTTAAGGCTAAATCCATTCTCGTCTGCCCACTTAGACACCTTGTTCAGACCAAGCTGAATCTGCCGCTCACAGACTGCGAGATTGCACGAGGCGAAACCTATCTGTACATCATCGACGTATGCCAGAATAAAACATGTTTTCTTGGGATATACAGACGCAAAGAACTCATTTTTACGATAAAGAGAAGTGCAACTGAGCACCCCAGCCCTGTGGCAGTCCAGTTTCCTGCACAAGATGGTCTTGATACAGCATTTCCGACACGAACACGGAATGTGCGATTAGATAAATAACTTTCTATGACATTTAACATGTTACCACGTATACCAACGTGCGAGAGGTCTCTAAGTATTCCAAACCGCCACGTGGTATCGTAGGCTTTTTCTATATCAAGGAATACAGAGAGAAAGAACTGTTTATGGACAAAAGCTTCACGAATTTGCGTCTCAATACGTATCAGATGTTCGGCGGTGGATCTACCCTCTCGAAACCCGCATTGGTACGGGTCAAGCAGTTTGTTTGATTCAAGGAAATGTATTAGTCGTCGGTTTATCATTTTTTCGAACAGTTTGCAGAGACAGCTGGTTAGTGCTATAGGCCAGTAACTTGAAGCAGACGATGGGTCTTTGCGCTGCTTCAGTATAGGAATGACAATGGCCTCTTTCCAGGCAGAGGGAATTTCGCCGGAGGTCCATATAGCATTGTATAGGGAGAGCAGAGTTTTCTTTGTTTCATGGGGAAGGTGTTTCAGCATTTGATAAGCTATGCGGTCAGGGCCTGGGGCAGACTTGTTGCAGCAACTAAGCGATGCATACAGCTCAGCAATGCAGAATGGCTGGTTGTATGCCTCGTGTCCGGTACATTTTCTTTCTAGTTTCTGTTTTTCTCTTGCAGCCTTGTGTCTTTTAAATGTTTGTGAATAATGGGATGCGCTGGCCACATGTTCAAAATGTTCTCCCAGGCAGTTAGCTTGGTCTTCCAGACTGTCGCCTTGTGTATTTACCAACGGGAGTGAATAAGTTTGTAGCCCTTTTATCTTATTAACTTTCTTCCAGACTCTGCCCTCGTCTGTATATGAGTTGATGCCTGACAAAAACTTCTCCCAACTCTCTCTTCTGGCCTGTCGACGCGTTCTTCTGCCCTGCGATTTTAACTTCTTAAAATTGTCAAGATTCTCCGCAGTTGGGGAGTCGCGTAGCAACCCCCACGCTTTGTTCTGTTTCCTACGAGCGTTCCGACATTCGTCGTTCCACCATGGGACACGGCGTTTGCAGGTCGCACCACTTATTTCAGGTATACATCCAGAAGCGGCATTAATTATAAAAGATGTAAGATACTCGACAGCAGCATCAATTCCCAGAGAAGATATGTCAGACCACGAGATACTACTTGTAAGACTTTGGAATTTCTCCTAATCTGCCGTATCCAACTTCCAGCGGGGTCCGCCTGTGGTGGAGGTTCGTTTTGTAGTGGTGATCTCAGCAGTAATGGGAAGTGATGACTCCCGTAAGGATTTTTTATAACTTCTCATTTAAGTTCCGCAAATATAGACGGGGAAGCTACACTGAGATCAATGGAAGAAAACGTTTTGTTTGCGAGATTGTAGTAGGTGGGTTCCTTTTTATTCAGGAGACACGCACCAGAGGAGAAAAGAAATTGTTCGATTAGGCGTCGTCGCGCATCGGTACGCGTGTCGCCCCAGAAGCTGCTGTGTGCATTGAAATCGCCAAGAACGAGGTAAGGTTCTGGTAATTCATCTATAAATGACTGAAATTCATGTTTGTGTAAAGGATAATGTGGGGGTATGTATAGCGAGCAAATGGTTATGACCTTACCCAGAAGTACAGCACGAACGGCTACCGCCTCAAGTGCCGTATTGAGGGGAAGTTTCTGACAGGCTACACTTATGTCGAGTATGATGGCCATACCACCAGATGATGCGGCAGAATCCTCGCGATCTCTTCGGAAAACAATATTATGACGTAGGAAGTTGATGTTTCTGGAGTTTAGGTGCGTTTCTTGAACACACAGCACCTTTGGATTAAATTTATTGATAAGTTCTTGGATGTCGTCTAGGTTGTGGATTAGTCCCCTAACATTCCACTGCATTATGGTGTTCACTTTGGAGAAAAATAAAAGGTGCTGTGTGTCTCAAAAGGGAGGAGAGTGACTTTACAGGGCCTTTGTTAGGCCCTGTAATTGGTGTTTTGTCTTTTTTGGAGCGGTCGAGAGAACGTCGCCGCTCCTTCGACGCTACCTGCGCCGTTTGGCTTGGACTGGTGTCCATAGCCTCTTGCGAGGCACTGGACACCCGCTCCAGAGAGCGATGTGTGCGTCGCGTAGACTTCATCTCGAGCGACGAAGTTCATTTCGAGCTTCATTTCGAGGTCTTCGTCTGATACTACACCTTTTACTGTGTTCATAGTTCGATGTGCGCTCACAGAAACAGGTATGTTACCAAAAGCTACGAGGTGTGCGAGTTTGTTGTGTTGTTCCTTGTCTTTTAGTTCGAGGAGCAAATCTCCACTTGACATCTTTGTTACCTTATAACCAGCTCCAATGGTCTCTTTTAGGCACTTGGCCACAAGAAATGGGGAAATTGCTCTAGCTTTCGTAGATGACTGCTCACAGTGAAGGACGTGGAATTTGGGGAAAGTTTCTTTGTTTTTGGGCCAGAATAGCGAGGTTGCGTCGGTGCGTACCCTTTTCGAGGCACGATCAGTAGAAAAGGGGTTTGAGGATCCCATGGAAAGAAGTGATTTATTCGGCAACGGCGTCTGCCACCCACCACGGAGCCCAACAAGGGGACGTGGCAGAACATTTAAACAAGTCTGCACAGCGCCAGCCGTATGCCGTGACTATAACCCAATATGGTATACCCAAGGTAGGACAGCCACACCAGGTTAACTCTTGCCGCCAGGAAAAGTGGAAGTGAATAGAAAAGATGAGAAGACAGGAAAGATGAAAAGCGGGAGAAAAAGACGAAGATTGGAGAGGAAGACAGGAAAAGGCGACTGCCGATTTCCCCCGGGTGTGTCAGTCCGGGGGTGCCGTCTATGTGAAGCAGAGGCCGACGGGTCTACCAAATGGCTTTTCTTTTCTCGGTTGATGTTCGTCAAGGATATAATGGAAGGGAGGCCTGCAGATACCTTAGTGGTTATTCGCAAATATAGAAGTAAACTTTAAGCACAGGCGTGAATTACCCGAAATAACACGGCCAATACAATGACATCGTGCAGTGCAATGTATGCTGATTAATCAGCCTGTAGAAAAACTCACAGTACGAAAAATAAAAAAGCTGCCACAAATGCTTGATTAAAGACTAATAAGGCAGTCTGTAGGAAAAATCATGGTACGAAAAATAAAAAGCTGCCATTTGTACAGGGAATTAGTGCATGTGTGCTAATACAGGATTAACGACTAACAGTGGGAAAAACATAGTTGAAATAGAAATGGCACAGCCACATGCATAAAATGTTGACATGAGTCGCAGCTGAAAACCTGGCGTTGCATGTTGAAAATTGTGCTTAAAGACATACCATGTTATACCCTGCAGGACAAATGGGAATTTAGAGCCTCTGTCTCCTATGGAAGAAGCTCTGTCTGATGTCCAAACAGCGCAGGACATACTTGAAGGAATTTATATGGAGAAAGAGGTCTCCACAAGTGAGCCCACTGAGCCCCTAGAGGCACTAACAGCTGAATCGTGTGGGGACGTCAGTGTACCCACTGACCACCACCCAAAATAAAACCCAGACGTTCAAAATATGATGAAGAAATAGAGGGGCTGTCCAAGTTCATTAGTGAGAAGCCTGACGAGCAAAAACGCTTTGGTGCGTTTCTTGCTGAAAAAATGAGGCGTGTGCCTCCAAGGCTCGTTAGTGCCATGCAAATACAGTTGCTGCAAACCATTGCGCAATACACTGGGGAGACAATTGTTGTGGAGACGACTGATATTGCATAACAAGCCAGTGTAACTGTGATAACATAAACCACCAGCTCATTCTGACAATTTGTTGCTCCTATATGCTGTTGTTCACGTTGAAAGCCAGTCATGCTGGGAGAGGGGCAATTTTATTCCAGGGTCGTTCTCGCAGTGTGCATTTTATTTATTTTTATTTCTGCATCATCACAGGTCATTGTATTGCATAACGTGTTGTCATGCTTTGTTTACTTTTTGCGACAACCATTCTTAGAGTACACCCTGTCATTTTTTCCATGCTGTGATAACATCAGTGGTGTGGTCATACGTACAAACAGCTGTTTCTTATACAGCATGATGCACTACGGAAGCTACTACTGGCGCATAACATGTCAGTTATTTATTATGAATCATTGTTGAAGTCCATGTTGTCAAATTCCCAGGTCTGTGATATTATCAATGTATTGTTTCTTAGAACAAATATTAGTATGCTCAAGACATTCAACGAGTTCATGCTATTTTGTCATGCTGTGATAATGTCACTGATGTGTTCATCTTTTACTGGGTTTTACGTGCCAAAACTACGATTTGATTATGAGGCACGCTGTAGTGGGGGACTCCAGAAATTTCTACCACCTGGGAACCTTTAAACACCTAAATCTAAGCACACGGGTGTTTTCGCCTTTCGCCCCCATCGAAATGTTGCCGAATGTGTTCATTTGAAGAAACCTGTGATGTTTAATGTGTTCAGATATATTTTATTTCGCTATTCATTGCAGGAGTGCAAGTACTCAATTCTGTGGTAATATTCATAACTGAATTCGTACAAATATTTTATTCCTATGTGCTGTTATGCAATGTTGAGCAATGTTGAGCTTCCTTGGTGCATTTCAGAAAGTTGTCACAGTTAAAGCAACGGTATTACAGAAGGAAACGTGCAATAATGTTTTGCCTTGTAGCTGTGTACTTCCATCCTCCTAAACAAGCTTGCATGAACTATGTATGGGTGCAACTGTAGCCAATGCTCCCACAGTCCAACACAAAGCATGATATATATTGACTTGTAAAGATGGGTTATGGGGGAGGATATCACAATTTCGGTGCCTCACCGCCAAAGCATCAAGTGGGTAGCCCTGAAAAGGGCTGTTTGTATTGATGGCGTTATCTGATGGTGAATTGACGCGAGTTAGCCACTAGTTGAAGCTTGTTTGTTTGCATCATCACGATGCGGGGCGACTCCTGGCAGCTTCCATTGCCAAGGCACTTGGCCTTCATCATTGAAATACTTCAGGAACTCCTGTCGCACGCATTGGCCACTCTAGTACAGTTATGGGCCTTTGATTTCTCCAAACCGAACACTGCAGTGCTTTCTGGTCCTTGTCTCCAGGTGCCACTGCTCACAGTTCCAAACATGTCTTGGAAATCCATGTAGCCAGGAGGACAGTACGTAGATGCAGCATTTGAAGACAGGAAGTTGGGCAGCACGCATGTCGCCTTGACAATGATGGCTGCATTTTCGGGTTCCATGTTGACCTGCCTCTCGTAAATCCCCCAGCGAGATACAAAAATGCCAAAGGCATTTTCCACGCAGCGTCTGTCAAAAAAAAACAAAAGAAACATGATTTCTGTTCTTGGATTGTACCTAGAGTCGCAGTAATTGTCAGCCATGCGAATGTTTAACAAGATGGCATAAAAGAACGATTGTACATTATTGAAAAATGAATAGCAAATTTATTTATAAAGGATAATTTTGGCTTTCGTGAAGTACTACTCATCTGACAAGTAAGGAGCCATCGCTTTGGTGAAGTATACACAGATGGTGGTGTTATTCAGTCCCTGCCAGTGATAACCTAAACAGAACTTAGGGGAAGATTTGCGCGTTATTCTCAACTTGTAACAAGGCACCTTCCTTGTTGCAGCAACTGCAACGTTGCAGAGGAAAAGAGCATAAGAAACACGACTAAAATAAATTTGTTTACCACGCCTCACTTTCTCTACCCTAAACACCTGTGAAAGTTGTGACAGAGAACATAATTCAGATTACAGTTAAACTTAACAGAACAGAGTTCTTTATGTGCCGGGTACAGACCTTGCACGACTGAGGCGGTAGTTGAAGATCACCTCCTCAGGTGCAGTCCGGCTCCCTGGCAGTGGCCTCATGAAATCTGGGCACAGCTGGAAGGCCTCATCGCCAACAAACACACGAGGACAAACTCTTTCCTACCTTGGGAGCGTGACTGCTCGTGGTAGATTAAGCTTGCCCTCATGCATTCGCTTGCCCCGATAAGGGAATCTGAAAATTCTCCAATCACTGAACCTCCCAGGTGCACCCACATCAACTAGCCGGAACAGGTACTGGCTGTCAACCACAGCCATCAATACAACGCAATGGGTTCCCTGAAAGCAATGAAACGACTGTCACAAAAGTACTTGTCATCATAGCTACTTATATTACATAGCACTTAGCTGCATTAGTGATCAGCATGCATAAAATCAGGTGAACATTTTCGTCTGTAACCTACTTTGCATGCATTACCCGCAGATTTGATATTCTCTTGTCCTTAAACGGACACTAAAGAGAAACAGGAAGTTCAGCTGGAATAAAAGAGTGACCTTCAGGAATGCATGCAGTTTTTGTTGGGTGCAAAAATATGAGTTATTAGCGGAGAAATTCGTAAACAAAGACCAAATATCTCTTCCTCAATTTCTCTCACCCCAGATTTGGCGCTAAAGGAGTGTCGTCACAGATTTCATTGCTCTCAGCGAATCAGAATGCGCCATGATACGTCACCGCTTGCGTAAACGGCCGAGGCGTTGGACGCATCATGGCTGCATGCATGGTCGCTGCGTTTGCGTTCGCCGCGATGGATACCGTTGCTGCCGCTGAACCTTGCAACGAAGAGCTCGCTAGGGAAGCAGGAGTGCATTTCAGCGATATTCAGTGAAACGGAGCGCGAAATGATCCTCCGTGCTCGAGCGGTAGGTATTTCCGCGTGCGATGGCGGTGAGCCGCCGGCCGCGCTGGCGGAAAGCAGAGCTTCGTTTTCGTCGACGGAAGGCGAAGCGTCCAGTCCGCCAGGCGACGATGTTCCCGACAGAACAAGCATAGAAAGTTGCGCACGTACTCGGTATGGTTATTTCGTGGCTTTATTTAATGATATTCAGCACTCACCAAGTCGCCAGTTTGCTGCTGCCGGGGCATCGGTAGTAGGTTTGATGAAGGCCGCATTGAGGGAACAGCTACTCGAGCGAGGACTGGCCTCTGGGGCACGCCAAGATACTTTAGGGCAGGATTATACACAATCCGAGGGCGAGAAATGCAGAGAGCACACCATCGGTTTCTCTGGCTCTTTTGCCGTTTTATCATCGGCAGAGCACTGAGCCATTGCGAACGCCGGGGTGCCGGGGCTCACCGCGCGACACCACATGAAAGGACACAATCGAGTCAACACTGCCGCTGCCCCTGAGCAAGCGCCTTGGACCATTTATACAGCCCTCACACTACACACATGAGGCATTTTCTGGCTGTTTCCAGCGAAGTCAACGTTTTTCGAGCCACGCAACCAAACGCCGTAGAGCGGAACAGGCGCGCGCGACGATGATCACGACCGGATGTATCGCCATGCCATTTTTTCTTCTTTATTTAATTTTGTACTAAACTTCTACTTCCTCGCTTGAAACGGTTTAAAAAGTTGGCAAATGCTGTTTATGTACGTTTAAGGTGTATTTCATTTTGCGTTTTATTAACAGCGATAAATCGCTCTCGACCATTCGCGACCGGCCTGCATTTGTAATCTCCGACGTCACGAACATGTAGTGCGGGAAATTCGAAGGGGCGTCAGCACCTATCATTCAGTTTTTCGCTATTTTCTCGCTTATTAAACATATGTTTGCAGTAAGAATGGTATGGCTGTGATCTACCATTTAAGCTCAACTTCCGGTTTCTCTTTAGTGTCCCTTCAAGTCTCACCCTATCCCATCTATGAATGAAAAATAGATGACCCTGTAGCAGCAAACATGCCATAGGCAACGATGCAATTTCTTGTGGTCAGGGGTTCAATTCCCCATAGCCTCCTCCTTTTTTTCTCTCGAACATTTCGGGTCGACTTTGCGGCCGATCGCACGGGGACGCTTTCTTTCTTTCTCTTTTTGCTGGTTGCCTCATTTGGGGTGTACGTTGTTTACAATGGCCTCCAACGTACAAGTTCTTGTGTATCCCCTTGGGAGAATAGAATGTCACATATGTGGTGCTTCTGAGCGTAGGCTGGCCGGACTCGAGCGTCATTACGGCCAGCAGCATGACCTAATAATTTATTGGAAGTGTTCGACCTGCGAATGTGTAACCGAAGGGTCCCGATCTATTGCGGTACATCATTGGCAATGCGCCAGCAAAACGGCAGCTATGCATGCCTTGGATTGCCAAATAAACACTCATTCAACTGAATCTGAATCCGAAGTAAAGGCATTGCCTGGGGCGTCGCTTACACCCATTGCTGCGTCTTGCTCGGAGGCTGGTTTCGGGGCAGTTAATCACAACTTAAGGGTCATTTTATATTACCCTCCACAAAGGAACAAGTGTACTAAGTGCAAGGTCATGGTCTCCTCTAGATTGGCCTTGGAAGAACATTACAAAAAAAAAGCATGGCCTCGGGGTCTACTGGCGCTGCTCGGCCTGCTGCAAGGCTCAGCACATAACGTCTCACTCCGCCTCCGCTCACTTTGCGAAATGCCGTAAGAAGGCCCCTCAGGAATAACTCCGCGCCAAGCGCAGAAACTCGTGTAGGTCGAGGGGCTGGGAGGCGTCGGCCGGTCTTGGGGGGAGCGAGTGCTCAAGTAGGCTGTTCGCAAACTTCTGACAAAAGCTCTAATAAAAATCAGTTGAGTAGATCAGATGCTGCGTCTACGGCTACTGCCCCGCCCGGCCGTTGGAGCGATGAGGAAATCCGCAAGGTGGCAACGATTAGGCTTTAGCTTGGCGCCGCGGCCTCCTATTACGGAGCCAGCCTCTGGATCGCTGGCAGGACCGCTCGTGAGGTTGCCCGGCTCGTGTCGACGGCACGTTACAGGGAGACTGAGGATGCATTGAGGTCTAAGGGCGGGGCTGCGCTCTCAGAGGGCATTCACAGCGGCATACCGGTTGCGACTGGGTCTCGGGCTGGTAGATCGGAGGCACCTACAAAGTACTGCTTTAATGGCGAGGTCCTCGAGACTTCACCTTTCCTCCTCCTCATCGGGCAGAGGAGGAGGAAACCCACCCCTGCGCACTCCTTAGACATTAGCATTGATGCCTCCATAGGGAGGAGCCCCCCTGCCAGTTCTGCTGGGGTGCCACCAGGGGAGGAAGAGCATAAATATGTGAAAGTGGATGACTCCCAGGGGATTCCCCAGCTGCTACCCGCTGGGACGTCGGGTGCTTTTGGCCGTTCGTCGCCAGGGATCTGCGCAACACGTCGGCACTCGCCGCCCTCTGTCGGGAGGGAGGAGCGTGGCAGCCGTTGGTATGGGCCCCGGTTACGATCCCTCGCCCCACCAGAACCCCAATCCGGCTCTATGGGGGGAGGTGATTCCGTGGTACAGCAGGAGGAGGAAGACCGCCCTTCGGTCGCCTGATCGCAAGCGAGTGCGGTCGAGCTATTGCCGTCGATCCTGGTGAGCCTGCGGGCACCTCGGTGGCTGCGGTCGATTTGCCTGATGGGAGCGCCAGTGCCTGTGTGCGTGCGCCCAATGGTCCTTCCTGTTCCGCTGTCTGCATGTGCTGGTGATTCTCCCGCTGTCCCGGATCCAAGTGGGGGCTCTGTGGAGGGGAGGCAGAGGTCCTCAGCTGTGCCAGCTGATAGCTCCTATCAGCCTTGGACTGAGGCTCAAATACAGATCTTGGCCCAGGCTGAGGCCAGGTTTCCGCCGGGAGAGCGTCTGATTAAAGGCGCCCTTGCGGCCGTCTACACATCCCGCTCTGTGGATGCCATCAAAGGCCTCCGCAGGCAAACGAGGTACCGAGAGGTCTTGGAGGTGGAATCAGCTAATTACAGGACCCTACGCCAATCATTCGGCCTCCGAGTTATGCTGGCAGTGATGCTGGCCTTAACATAGCTGACTTAGCCAATGTTGAAGTGGACGATTGTAATACTCAGGACGCTTTCACCAAAGATGCCTACGAGGTGCTCCTCTCTTTGGACTGGATGACGCTGGCCTGGCCTCAAATCGGGTAGAGTCATCTGTGTCAATGTATGACTTAAGAGCATTGTACGAGTTATTTGGTGTGAAGATTCGGCCTGCTCGGAGGCGGGGTGGGAAATCTGGGCCCTGTGAGAGCAATCTCCAAAGGCAGCCTGGCGAACGCTCAAGCTCATTCAAGCGTCGCCTTTTTCCAGAGCATCAGCGATTTTATGCCCTGGGTCCTAAGGTTCTTCTGGGGGAACTGTTGGCTGACACAGGTGCCATGAGGCCAGTCTCCCTTGCTGACATACATAGCACATTTGATGCGATTCTAACAAGTGAATCTCCTGCAGTGACGGCGGTTGGCGTTAAGGGTGTTCTGCCCAAAAATTGCCCAAGGTTTACTGAGGAAGAGGTGGCGACGGCTCTGAAGAGAATGGGGTCGGCCTCGGCTCCGGGGCCAGACGGGCTTTCGGTGCGGGAGCTACGGAAGGTGCCTGCTTCTATATTAGCATTTGTTTTGAACAACTGACTCTCGCACCACAATCTACCAGATGAGCTCCGTCTGTCTCGGACAGTCTTCTTACCCGAATTTCCAAATGCTGCGTCCGCCTCGGAGCTGAGGCCTATCACCATCTCATCGGTGTTGATCCGGCTGTTTTAGCGCATGCTGCTGGCCAGATTGCAGGAGCAGTACTCCTTTCACCCACTACAAAGTGTTTTTGCTAGAGACAGAGCAGCAGTCCAACCTGCTCCTTCTGCAGGGTCTGATGAAACACGCCAAACGATTTAATAGGCACTTCTATGCCGCCTCATTAGACCTAAAGAAAGCCTTCGACTCCGTTAGCCACCATGCGCTCCTCACTTGCTTGCGTGAGGAAGGGGCGCATGATGATTACGTCATGTCAATTTCGGATCAATACTTCAGCCAGTCTACGATATTCTCGTACAGGGGTAGATCGGATGGAATTAGAGTGTTCGTGGAGAGGGGAATCAAGCAGGGGGACCCTTTGTCTCCATTTTTATTTAACTTAGTGCTTGATCCCCTTCTGCACGATCTGAATTCCTCCGGTTTTGGCTATGACATAGACGGCCAGACGGTATCAGTTTTTGCATATGCCGATGATTTAATACTCATTGCATCCAGCTACGAAGAACTGGTGGGGAACCTGGACGTGGCTCAACGACACTTCAAAAAGATTGGATTGGCTTTAAACCCCCCAAAAAACAAGTATTTTTGGCTGGAGGCACGAGGCCCATCGACTCGAGTGGTTCGATTACGACATTCCCCAGCTTCGGTTGGGGGATGCCGTGATCAGCCCCAAGAGTCGTAATGAACCTATTAGGTATCTAGGCCTCGACCTTTTTGTTAACAAACCTCCGAAGGCTTCAATTACATTGATTGAAAAAGAATTGACACTCAATAATTCGGCCAAATTGAAGCCTTTTCAAAAATTACACTGTATCTCGACCCTATTGGTTCCAAAATTGTTATATGCCACGTCCAGCTCCCTCTCAGTTATGCCTATCACAGCATCCATTTACAGATGCGTGAGGCAAGAAGAAAGTGCTGCACCTACGTATGTCCTTTCCAGATTTCATGATTCATGCCCCTCATCGAGCAGGGTCCTCGGCGTCTTGGAGCTGTCTTGCGTATCGGCCGAGTCACAAGTAAAGTCCTTCGCGAGGCTCCAGCGTCTGGGCTCCCCGATAGTGGACGCCGTTCTGGATGGCGCACTTGACGGCTTCCGGCGGGGACTGGAGGAGAAGATGGGTGTTCCAATGGGAATCGTCGAGTCAACGTCTCTACATAAGGCACTTCGTTCTGCCAGAAAATCGCACCTGGAGGAGGTTAAAAAAATACACCAATAAAACCCTTTTCGCTTTTGAGAATGATCCAGTTGGGAATACGTGGCTCAGGCCGGATGCAAGATTCATGAGTGACGGGGACCGAATAAAGGCCTTACCGCAATCACCCACAAGGAGGCGCTCACTTGCGATGTCAGCATCTGGATGACGTGACCCAGTCAAAAAATCCGTCAAAGCGTTCTTGTCGGAACAACAGCATTCTTGTTTGAAACGACAGAATCCTGTTTGCTGCCTTCCGACACCGACAGCAATGCTGTTTGCAACGACAGCATGTCTGTTTGCAGCCTTCCGACACCGACAGCAATGCTGTTTGCAACGACAGCAAGCCTGTTTGCTGCCTTCCGACATCGACAGCAATGCTGTGTGCACGATTGGCTAGCAGATCGACACTGGCCCCAATATGGCACCCGCGATTAGATGGGCACTGCGAAATGCGTCGCGGCGTCGACGCATGTTAGCTAATGCACGCATTTATGAAGGCACGAGGCGACACCAAGCCACAGGTATTCGATAAAGTGTACCTTCATGAAAGATCGATGCAAGTAGATTGGTATGGTGAGCCATCAATGAAGTAGGAAAGACGTCGCGATGAGTTGCCAAGGAAGCCCTCTCTTCTGCATGGCTCCGGCATTATTTGTAAACGCTGAAAACAGTCGTCCACGCGTGTCAGCTGCGCGAAGGCAAGAGCGAGTCTATTAGTCCATGCGCACATGACCAAAGTTGCCTTCTCAGTTGGCCTGCATGCCGGCATATTTCAGAAGATTTGAGCTACGTGCGCGGCAACTATATGCGAGCACCGGTAAAGAGCGCTGCTTACGCTCCGCGCCGCTAAGACTTCACGCTCTGAGATACTGCATGGAACTGCGCAGATTTCGCATTTGATAAGCGCGTCTTGCCGAGACGCGAGCGACGCGCTATCAAATCGGCTGCAAAACGACGAAGAGGCCAAGTAGACACGCTATCACGCTCCGCTCAGTCAGCTTTGTAGCGGAGCGAGAGATGCGGTCTTCGTTCCGCTGCCGGTATGAGCGTCGTGCGCAAGCGCAATTATATCGTCCCCGCTAAGCGGTTGAGTGGCATTTGCTAGCATATGCCGTTCTGAGCGGGGCGGACAGCAAGCGCTCAGCTAAAACAGCTGATCGTATGCGCGCTCGATGTTATCGGAAGCGTATCAATGTTTCGTTCGGTGCAAGTCGATCACCGCAGGGAGATTGTATTATGCTTAACTTTGATTTCGTGCGTAGCTGTCGTGCCCAGTCTGCGTGTACGGTGCAGCGCATTCAAGCCATTTTACACATATCGTTTTTGTGTATGGATATTCCCCCTCTTGCAAGAATGAATACAAATTTAATTTCATTTTTTTATACATAATAAATCAATCACTTTATTGTTGCATCATAGGTTAATTACACCAGGGTCTCAATGTACAAGACTGCAACACATAGCAGCAGCTGTAGAAAGCATCACACAACACTGCCCAAATGTTTGCAGCTGGAACAGCAAAGATTTATGCCATACATGTTTGTCGTTCATTACAGGCATGAAAAAGTTCGACCACATTGCACAAAAGCAAATCCATAGGAAAAAAGTGCTTGTAAAATGACCATGTCACTTCCTAGCACTGTGCACCATAGCCACCAAGTGAAGCACAGTGCTAATTGCATGACTTAGTATTACAACCATACATACTTCCAGTAAAAGTTCCCTTTGTGCTAGTGTGCAAGACACAGTTGACGGCACCATGAAAAAAACAAACCAAAAATGTGTAGTATACAGGAAGCGAACATTAAAATAACTAACAGAATGAATTTCGATCGCTGCTACAGTCCCGTTTCTAACCCTACAAACGCTTCTAATAGGAGTCAACCCTCTTGGTTTTCTGCCATGCATGCTTTAAGCAAGTCGAGGCTCACAAATGTATGTTACAAAAATGAAGCAGTACTATTTTCTTAATATTTATTTTTTAATATTCTCCCTCACTGTCATTTACACAGCATCCAGTCATGGCCTATTAAACTTTCATACCACAACAGCAGCAAAACAGACAAAAGGCATCTTAAATTTTCTGTGAAGCAGCTGCTTTTGTCCACCAATGCAACAAAGCTATGCTCTCTTCACCAAGGCTGAGAGCACAAGTGGCACGTGGTTAGCAACCAATGAGTAGAACAACCAGTAGACATAAAGCAAGAGCTAAGGCCACTTAACCCTTTCACACGGTTCCTTTCACACCGCGGTCAAACGCCAGCTGCACATTGTGGGGATCGAGGTGCCTTCCCCCCAGCTCGCGCGTGGCGCTTAGCTCGATCCCCGGGAACCGCCGCCGTAACGGCAACATGGCGGACATGGCGAGCGCGCCTGGACTTACTTTCCCGCGCAAACCGTGCTTCTCCCCCCCCCCCCCCCCCCGGGATTGGGCTCGCCCCGCGAGACACGTCACCGGGACGCGCCCTGATTGGCCTCCCGCGCGGCGGCCCCCGGGCACCCTCTCCACCCGAGCTCTCGTGCGCTGAGCGCTTCCTCGCTAGGGTTGCCAGATTGGGCTATTAATAGCCAAATTGGGCTACTTTTTACGCGGCTTGGCGTCGAAAATGCCGACTTGGCTACATGGCTATATTTGGGCTATTTTTGTATTAAGGACTTCCAGGTCCCGGGGACCACGTCAGCACTGACAAAATTTGGGAACGCCGGTTTATGAAAACCCAGAGCTCATTGCTGCTAAAAAGTTACGTAAGCAAGGCTGTGTTTTTAGGCAATGTCGGCGCTGAGTGGATGGCGTTAAGTCATCGCTGCCCTGTTTACGCGTCTTTCCAGGCTAAGCTCTCTTTCTGTTTTGGTTTCGGCGCCATCTGCTGCCGCTTCACGCGTGGTTCAGTAAGAAAACCGTTGTCAAAACTAAGCATGAGCAAGTGAGCGAAATACAGCCGTGCATTTAATAAGGAATGGGAGAAGCAGCCCTCTTTCAAAGGTAAATTTTACTTTATGCGCATATTTGGTTCTAAAAGCGTCTGGTGGTGCGTTGTTTCGGAATGGAGTAAGAAACTCGGCAAATTTACTACTCTATTACAAAATGTCCGAAATTCATTTCGCATTCGAAGGCAACTATTGCATCTGCAAAGCATATAAAACCATTCAAAATTTAAAATATTGCAATTGAGAATGAGGATGTTTTAAGGTAGGGTCAATGTCTTGCGTGAGGCTCCCACATGATCACGAACTCCGGCACAGGCACGAGCGCACTGTCGCACTTCGTACTTGCGGTGGATGCACTTTGTACTCGCTCGTCGTCTGCCGTTATCTCAAGATCGGTAGCCACGGCACCGTCCGCGTGGAGCACCACTGTCCCCTCTTGCCCTTCTGTAGTCTTTGGAAACACACAGATATTGCCGGCCCACCGGCTTTATTAAAGAAATGATAATCGAATGCGCTATAGGATATTTATTGCGTTCCCTTTTTGCAGAAGCAAGAACGCACGTGCGCCATTTTCAGTTAGTGTGACGTAGTGACGGTAACGGAAGGTGCGCCAGCCTGGTCTAACCGAGTGTGTTCGCGAAGAACGGGTTATCAGAGTACGCGGGCTCGTTTCCTTTACTGTTGTCTGCCCCGGCGGGCTGACCACCCATAAAATGAGTATTTTTGGAACATGAGAATGCTTTTACCAGTGATGCTTTCAAAAGTGGTTGTCTGTGACAAAATAACAGGTAACTAACTAAGCAAGAGGTATTTCCTTTGATTGTGATAGCAATTATATGGGCACTCCAAGCGCATTTCTAGCGTGGTCGTCGCTGCAGTGAGGTTGCGTCTAAAATTCAAACACGGTAACATCGTCGCCGCGCTAGTATGTGTTCCCTAGTGGAATTACATTTCTTTGTTTTTGCAATTCACACTGAAGGTACACAGCCCCTCTCAGAAATATTGCAACACACGCATTCGTGCCTACATTCACGGAAACTTACGCTTCAGATTGCACGAAATTTGCTAGGGACTCCCTGCTTAAAATTGCGCAGTTCAACGCTTCGATACTAATACCATCTGGGTTATTGCCAGCGCCGTAATCCAGGTGGCAATTGAAACTGTAAACTTTTATTCACCTCTTCTGCTACGGGCCAGCAGGTCGTTCCGTTTTTGCACTAATGCAGTCACAAATGTCCCTTCTTCGCACGAAGAAAATGCGAGAAGCTTTCAAGTTTTCTCCAGAGTCCAGTGTGCCTCTAAGCGGCAGCATTTGCTAACTCAGCGTCAAGCTGCTTTCGAGAAAAGAAATACAACAGTGTGAAAGAGAGAGAGAGCGGAATAGAAATAACATGCTTATTTTATGACTCAAGCTTAGGAAAGGCATCACTATTCTAAAATGCATTGAGCTCGGGCCGCCTCTTGGGCACTCGATCGTGACCAGCCGAAGCTGATCCTAGAGGCTGGAGCTGACAGTATTTTGCCCGACACTTATAGGAAAATGCCTAGAGTAAAGCGAGGCGTGAACTAAAGTTAGCTCACAACGTGGCTCAGTAAATACTGATAGCGTCATGAATAAATCGGAAACGAAATCCTTCGGCTGGTTGTAACAATAAGTGGTGTCCAAATCCATGTCTGAGTGGCAGCTCTCACTAGAATTTTTTACGCGGATCTTGAGGTCACTGTTGTGCTGGCTGCATACGGCGAAAGTAATTTTGGAGTCGGAAATACGCGGTGAACCATCTGCACCATCTATAAGACACCTGCAGAACATCATCAAACTTTTGGCTATATTTTGGCTACTTTTGGGTCACAAAAAATTTGGGTCTGGCTATCTTTGGGCTACATTTTGAGGTCATTTGGCTATTTTTTGTTGGGGCCATCTGGCAACCCTATTCCTGGCCGCGGCAGAGGCTCACAGGCTCGCAACGAGGTGGTTACATGAGACCTTTGTTCTCGCGACTCCTCGTTATCGCGCTTGGCGGACCGCTACCCGGTTAGCCCTAGCGCAGCGGGCGCGCGTACTCGATCGGTCTTGCGGCAAGCCTTGGCCCGTAAGTGCCGTGACTGTAGCACTGAGCTGTACCTTGGGTGAATAAACCCGAGTTTGTTGGCGATCTGACTCCGGAGCCTTCTCTGCGCCGTGTCGGAGAGTCGACGAACCCTGCCGTAGCGCCTTTGTGCGTTGCGGAGTGGAGGAGCGTCGTGCCCTTTCCTGACCGTCGCTCGTAGGGTAAGCCTTGTGCAAACCCATCTCCACAACATTCAGCCCAAAGCAAGAACAAAACCTATACAAACTGCCACAGGGACACAGTGTAGAGAGCACTCACTGTCGGCCAAGCAGTTTTCTTTTGAAACTTCGGAGGGAACCCTATCTGGACGGAGGGAACAGTGTTGAGAAAGCTAGGGCACAGATTGCGGCTCATTAAAGGTCCTAACAGCTTAGTACGACAACATTGCGATCACATCAAGCCCAGCACTTTGAGGCACAACATATAAGATTGAGCGATATAGGATAACAGCTGTACGCTAACCATGAGCAGCGTGCCACTCCCATGTACATTTGGGATACGAGCAGATAACCCCACGTCATTGGAAGCCGCTCAGGCACACTGGAACCTCTCAGGAAGCTGGAACACCAGTGACCGAGCTTGACATCGGTAGTGTCCCTTATCCTGCAAGTGTGGATACAGAGCGGAACACGACTGCAGCGTCATGACCACAGTGGGAAAATAACGCCCTCGAAATCACTATGGCGACTCCATCCGAGAAGGGAGGGAAGTGTGTACAAGCAACGCACCACCACTCCTCAGTTGGAGGAAGGTTCACCAGTGCAGCAGAAACGGGAAGCGCGACCCCAGCCCGAGTAAAGTTCCAAGAATCCCGTGAGGATCTGTGAAGTGTCAAATCCTTGAAAACCGCCAACTGATGCTTCAAGTGTGGAACAGATGTATTTCTCTTAAGGGACACTGAATACTATCATTCACAAACACCTGATGTTCCGCAGTGTCAGTGCATACTGGATTTCAAGACAACTGGCAGTCTGATTGGCACAGTAGACTGCAAACTAGCATAAAGCTTGAAGAATGTTGTGACAGGAAAGGTTTTGTGACAGGTTTATTTGCCAGGTCATCACCTATGACAAGATGTGGGTGAATCATTTATAAAAGTTACACTTGACTAAACAATGAACACATATCGAAGCTTCCCAACACAAGAAGTTTCGAGCAACTCAGTCGGCAGGTGAAGTCATGGTCATGGGTTTTTGCGCGGATAGATGTAGTATCATTTGATTTCCTCCATAGTAGTGAGACTAGCTGTGCAAGTACAGGAGTAGTGAGCAAGTACAGCTGTGAGGTTCTTCAACGTGTAGACAGTGCACTTAGGAAGAAACGGCCCTGCTTAAATACCATGGGGGTTCTCTTCATCCAGGAAAATATGTGTGCACATGCAGTGCACCACACAGTGGGCACTTTACAAATAATCTTGGATGAGAGGTGCTGCCGCATCTGCTATAAAAGCCCAACTTCACTCCAAGACTCATTTCATTGGGCCACTAGGATAATGAAATACAGTAGGCTGTCCATGCATGGCTGCAACATAAAAGAAATCTTTCTACGCTGCTGGCATCCTTGTACTGCCAAGATGAAAAGGGATTACCTGGAAAAATGAGATCACTTCCATGCATGTAAACATGTTTCATAATCCTAAAAAATAAAAAGTCAGAGCTTGACTTCAGCACCTCTCATGCGCTCAACAACATAATTAGATCAACTGATGCATTAGTCTTCGTGACTTGATGAATGAGTTTGAGCTTCAGTCCACTGCAACACTTTTGGTGATAGCCATGCACTTCGCTCAGACAAAGCAGTTGCCCCAGAAAGATCGATCATAATTTTTCAGTTAAAGCCTATATTTTGAAGAAAGTACATACGGTTATATTATAGCAGCCTGCTACAGTTCGACGGATGGCACAATTCGTAATTCATAAATACAACTACTCTACCTTAATATTGACTCTATAACTGTGATGTGTGGTGCGCGACATGGTGCAGTGATGATGATGATGATGATGTATAGTGTTTACTGGCGCAAGGGCCAAGTATGGCCAAAGAGCGCCAAGAAATGGTAAAGAGTGATCGATGGATGATTAGCGCTGAGTAGATGTATCACGGCTGTATATGGGCCTAAAACTGGTCGCTGTATAGATGCGTAAACCATGTACTCGGAATAAAACTATAACAACAACTATTGTTAGATGTGCTTTGTATATAAATGACATGTTTAAAACACTCAGTTATTAGTTATTTCCAAGCAGCACTACTGCCTCACCAGGACCCTTGTGCGCAAGGGCCTGGAGGCGTGTGCTATATATACTAATGCCGCAACATAGGCCTCTATAGCGAGGCCGTGCTACGGGTCACATGGGTGTAAAACATTTAGTATGCGAATATCGTTTAAAAAGCCTAGCAATGATTTTGTGTCAAAGAGTGAGTCTTTGCCAAGGAATAATGCCGGGTGTAATGGAATATGTCGTCTGTATGCTAATGGAAAGAACTTTTTTCTTTGCTCTTCTACCTCCCGGCATTCAAGCAGGACGTGGAGCACAGTTAGCGTTTCGCCACATTTCCCACAGGCAGGGGGATCACTGTTTGTTAAAAGATAAGAATGTGTGCCATACGTGTGGCCTATTCGAAGTCGACAGAGAGTGACCTCTGTTCGTCGTGTTTTTGTTGTAGGTGGCCAACTTCCTAAATGAGGTTTTATTAGATGAAGCTTGTTTGACTGCTTTGTGTCCCACAAACGTTGCCAATAGCACCTCAGTTTTTTCCGCAGAAATGGTTTCAAGTCTATGGCAGGAATAGCGATGGAAGTGTTAGCACTTGGTTCTGTGGATGTGGCCATTTTGTCGGCAAGCGTGTTGCCTTCAATGCCTCTATGCCCAGGGACCCAGCATATTGTGATATGTCGGGAAAAGTAAGCTTTGCATAGAGCCGAGTAAAGTTCTGCAATTATAGGATTTTTATGTTTCCGTAGCGACGATAGGGCTTTAACGACGCTTAAAGAGTCAGTATAAATGACTGCGTTGCGAATCTGTGTATTATCGATGTACTTTACAGCCAAGAGGAGTGCATAAGCCTCAGCTGTAAAAATACTTGTTTCTGGGTGTAGAGCGACGGATTCCGCAAACGATGGACCCACCGCTGCACTACAGACACCGGCATGCGACTTTGAGGCGTCCGTGTAGAATTCTGGGCAAGAGTATTTTGCCTGAATTTCTAGGAAGTGCGCTCGGATGTGTGCGTCGGGGGCATGTTTTGTGACTTCTACAAAAGACAAGTCACAATCTATCTGCCGCCACTGCCACGGCGGTAATAGCTTTGTTGGGGCCATTAAGTTATGTTCAAGGAGTGGGACACTCATTTCATTACTGAGATTCCTCACGCGCAGAGAAAAAGGCCGTTTCATTGCAGGTCGGTTGTGGAAAAGGGTGGCACTGGTCATATCATTTATTGTTAAATAAGTTGGGTGTTCATTGTTCGCATGTGTTTTCAGAAAATACATGAAACTAGTGTACGACCTTTGGAGATGCAGTGACCATTCATTAGACTCTACGTAGAGGCTCTCTACAGGACTTGTCCTGAAGGCACCGGTCGCCAGGCGGATACCTAGATGATGAACAGGGTCAAGCATCTTCAAGGCGCTTGGACTGGCAGATTGATATGCTATGGCCCCATAGTCTAAGCGTGTACGTATAAGACTTTTGTACACGTTTATCAGGCACTTCTTGTCACTGCCCCATGTTGTATGTGACAAAATTTTGAGCAGGTTCATTGTTTTTAGGCATTTCTCTTTGAGGCGCTTTTGTGTGGAATGAAGGTTAGTTTCGAGTCTAATATGACGCCTAAAAATTTATGTTGTGTGGAAACTGGTATGTGTTGTCTGTGTAGTTCTACATTGGGCTCTGCAAATAGGCCTCTTTTTTGTGTGAAAAGGACACAAGAGCTTTTAAGGGGATTGAGTTTAAAGCCATTTTCATCTGCCCATTTACACACTTTGTTCAAGCCGAGCTGGACATGCCGCTCACAAATTGCAAGGTTGCATGACTTGAAACCTAACTGCACGTCATCTACGTATACCGAATAAAACATACCCTGTGGTATAGATAAGCTCAAGGAATTCATTTTGACGATAAAAAGGGTACAGCTTAGTACCCCACCTTGCGGCACCCCAGTTTCTTGTGTAAATGGCCTGGATAGAGCATTGCCAACCCTAACACGAAAAGTACGGTGTGATAAGTAACTTTCGATTACATTAAGCATATTGCCTCGAACACCCATTTCCGATAGGTCTCGCAAAATCCCATATCGCCAGGTTGTGTCATATGCCTTTTCCATGTCTAGGAAAACAGAAAGAAAGAACTGCTTATGGACATAGGCGTCTCGAATGTTTGCCTCAATGCGCACGAGATGGTCAGCAGTCGACCGACCCTCTCTGAAGCCACATTGATAGGGGTCAAGAATTTTCTTCGATTCAAGGAAATGTAAAATACGACGGTTTATCATTTTCTCAAAAAGTTTGCATAAGCAACTTGTGAGGGCTATTGGACGGTAACTTGAAACGTCGGATGGGTCTTTACCCTGTTTCAAGACCGGGACTACAATAGATTCTTTCCATGAGGATGGGAGATATCCGGCAGCCCAGATAGAGTTGAAAAGTGCCAGAAGTGTCATCTGTGTGTCGGTGTGTAGGTTTTTGATCATTTCATACATGATTCTGTCAAATCCTGGTGCGGAGCTCATACATGTGCTCAAGGCAGCTCTAAGCTCGGCAATATTAAATGGACAGTTGTGGAGAAGATTTGGTCTGCATTTACGGTCTATTGGCTTACGTTCTGCTACTTTCTTGTATTTAAGGAATGATTCTGAGTAGTTTAGGGGGCTTGATACACGCTCGAAGTGTAAGCCAAGGGCATTGGCCTGGTCTTCCAAGGTATGCCCTTGGTCATCGACCAAAGGTAATTGGTAGGTCTGCTGCCCTTTTAGCCTTCTCAGCCCATTCCATACTTTAGCCTCCTGGGTGTAGGAATTGATGCCTGAGAGAAACCTCTCCCAGCTTGCTCTCCTGGCCTGCCGTCTCGTGCGCCTTCCTTGTGACTTTATATGTTTAAATGCAATGAGATTTTCCGCCGTTGGATATCGGCGCAGTCTACCCCATGCCTTATTTTGCCTCTTTCGTGCATCTCTACAGTCTTCATTCCACCAAGGAACACGCCTCTTACATGATTGGCCGTTTGTTTGTGGAATGAACTTTTCAGCTGCACCAATAATAAAAGCAGTAAAATATGCTACGGCATCGTCTATGCTAAAATCTCGTATAAAATCTTGTGATAAGTAAGTAGATTCTTTAAAATGCTTCCAATCAGCCGAGTTAAGTTTCCAACGGGGGACATGTGGTGGAATGTCGTGTTGTGTTAGTAGGTTAAGAGTAATCGGGAAGTGGTCACTCCCAAACGGATTTTGTATTACATGCCATTCTAAGTAAGGAAGAAGTGTAGAAGATCCAAGTGCTAAATCTATCGATGAATATGAATTATGCGCAATATTGTAGTAAGTAGGTGCCTTCTTATTAAATAGGCATACACCAGAAGTCACAAGAAAGCTTTCGATAATTCGACCCCTCAAATCAGTCCGGGAGTCTCCCCAGAGAGTGTTATGAGCATTAAAGTCACCGGCGATAAGAAAGGGTTCAGGAAGTTGTTTAATAAGGTCATAGAATTCTGTTTTGCTCAGGTGATAATTCGGAGGTATGTAGATGGAACAGACGGCAACCAATTTGTTAAAAAGAATTGCTCGCACTGCAACTGCCTCGAGGCAAGTCTGAAGGGGCAAGTGTTGGCAAGCAACAGTCTTGTCGACAACTATAGCTACACCACCGGATGAGGTGTTAGCCTCGTCACGGTCCTTGCGAAAAATAGCATATGACCTGAGAAAATTTGTCTGTGTAGCTTTTAAATGTGTTTCCTGTGCACACAGTACCTTTGGGTTAAGTTTGCGTAAGAGTTCTGTTATGTCATCAAGATTGTGGAGAAGACCTCTCACATTCCACTGTATAATTTGTGTATCCATTTTGATATAGTTGTGTACTGTGTGTTCTGGAAAGAAAAGATTAGCTCACAGAGCCCTTTCCGGGCGCCGTGATGCGCTGTTTTTCTTGTTTGGAGCGATCGCGAGACTCTCGCGGCTCCTTAGGCGCAAGTGGCGCCGTCTGGCTGGTTGTGGTGTCCATAGCCTCTTGCGAGGCGCTGGACACGCGCTCTTGCGAGCGGTTGGTTTGGCGCGAAGGCCTCGCCTCGAGGGACGAAGCCCTGGAGGCCACCAGCCCGGAGGTCGATGGCCCCTTCTGACTTGGCGGAGCAGCGCTAGCTGCATCCGCCGAGGGGGCGGATGGCGTCACTGCCGGCTCACTGTGTGTGGGTCGGACAGCCGCCGGAAGCCGTTGCGACGCTGCCCCCTGACGCGCCACTTCGGCAAAGCTGCTCTTCGGTAGGTATGACACCCGCCTGCGTGCCTCCTTGAATGAGATATTTTCTTTTACTTTGATTGTCACAATTTCTTTTTCTTTTTTCCAAGACGGGCACGACCGCGAGTATGCGGCATGCTCGCCATCACAGTTGACACAGTGTGGAGTGTTCTGGCATGTTTCAGAGGAATGTTCATTGTCACTACCAGGCGCGTAGCCAGGGGGGGGGCTGATGGGGCTTCAGCCCCCCCCGAAATTTTTTCGTGCCGGCATGCACCGCCGACCAAAACTACCACCGACGCCGGGAATAATAATAATAATAATAATAATAATAATAATAATAATAATAATAATAATAATAATAATAATAATTTACTTCCCATGAAAAGAATATGGGGTTCTGGATAAAAAGTTGCACGCAGGCAACTTGACCAGCCCAAAAACCCATCAAAGGCAACAGAGGGCGTCGGGCGCTCACATGTGAGTAAGCAGATGGGAAGGTGTCAATTAAAAAAAAATGTGTATACGAGACAGGTAGTAATACACTTCAATAATTAGAAAAACAAGTAGTCTGCATTAACAAGGAAATATTGAATTTATACTTGAGCATGATACATTACATAAAAAAGTCTTATTATACGAAAACAGAAAAAAAAATAGAAAAAAAACTTAACATAGCAGTATATTCAGTGAAGCATAAACTAAAGCAAATAAAGGGAGGAAAAGTCATACAGTATAGCATATGAACAAACTCATTAAACAAAAAGGATTAGTTTGACTGAAAGTAGTTGTGCAGGCTGCATAAGGACAGAAGGTCTATTTCTCGTAAGGCGAGGTTATTGAGTAAAGCCGGAAGTGTATGTTGAAGAATTTATTGACCATAATTCGTTCTTGAGTGCAGAATGTTTAATTGTTCAGGTATCCTAGTGTCGTAGGCTGCGACATGTTCGTGTACGCGAGCTATGTTCAATCATTCTGCATTCTGTCTACAATGTCTTTTTCACGCTCGAAAGATATTTCGGCACGAACATTGTGAACTCGGGCTGGATTTCGTGGCACCTGTGGTGGATTTCGTGGCACCTCGGGTCACGTAACGCAAGGAGCCCTATCCGAGCACAAACTTTCAATGGCTTTTCGATAGCGAGCGGGCGCGTTGCGGCATCTCGAAGCGGCCGCGGAATCTACGGAGAGCATAGATTTCAATTCCGAAATTTTATGGGTGTTAAGTTCTCATAAACTTTTGACGCGAAAGGTGCACTGACATTTCCAAAGGCGCGCTTTAAAATATTTTCAAGTATGGAACTTTATGGGGTTAATGCTGTTATAAACTTGGACCAACATGCGTGCACTCGAGCCCTCGTGTCCAAGCCGTTCCAGAAATGAATGCACGCGCTCGCAATCTTCCACACACACAAAAATACTAAATATTACCGTGAATTTGAGCTAGCAGCTGATAATTTTCTCCAAACATTTTCAGGACGCGTGCCCAATGTGATCGATCAGCTGGACAAGGGCAGGCAAAGTAAAATTTGAGAAAACAGGAGAAAGGAAATGGCCTATTATTGAGGAAATTCTTGTTGCGGGCTACAAGTTCTGGCTCTCGTTGGCCACAGGGACAGTGGCCCTATGGATTCAAGCATAGCCCCCCCCCCCCCCCCCCGGAAAATACAGGTATTTTCAAAGCGCTTCTTCGCATGTGAGCTGATTGGGGAGATAGATATCTGAAGAACCATTTGGAAAGTTGCCCCAGTAATGGCTCGTATTTAAGCCCAGATGCACAAAACCAAATTATAGAAATTTGAGACGAAATTATCAAAGAAAGCCTAGTTGCAAAAGCAGGCTGCTTCTCCGTATTTGCTGACGAAACGACGGACATCGCCGGAATCGAACAGCCTAATGTTTGTGCAAAGTACCTAAGCAAGGATGCCAACGACATCGAGGGAGTGTTTTAGGTTTTAGCACCGGAATAGATGCCCATCTCTCATTGCGACTGCAGGTTCTATGTAAATGTGTACAAACTGTTCCAGATTCTAGTCACCCTTCCAGTGACCACTGCCAGCGCAGAGAGAATATTTTTTAACGAGAGTTTATTAAAAAAACTACTTGCGCTCTACAATGTCTGTGGAACGCATGGTTAGACTGGTGCTTCTATACACCCACAGAGACGTCGCCATCAACGTGTCCGAAGTCATTGACCGCTTCGCTCAACTTCCCCGCCGAGAGAAGTTTGTGCTTTAGATAGCGAAGCAGCAAAAATAAATGCAAGTAAAAAGCTCTATTCCTTCAGGTCCATAAGCTCGCAATTCGTTAGCTTTTAAAACTGCAGAAATTTTAGCTGTTTATTCTAGCAGTTAGCATCATGATCAAAATTATCGATCATGTGAATACGAAATTTACGAGGACATCAATAACCAATTTTGACCGACCTTGCTCATTGAAAGCCCGGCCCACGATGCGTTTGCCAAAAACACACTGGGATATTGGGTAGTTCAACTTGCCGCATAATCTGTGGCTTTCGTTTGTCCTTTTCTTTCCTTTTTAGCTACCTGCTTTTATTTCTTTTTTGAAACGAAGCAAAACCCTCCTTTAATTTTGGGTCCAGAATAATTGTTGCCGCTGTGCAGGAAGTTAAATTACACATTTTCATACTGATTTCTGCATTATTCATCTATTATTCTACCTGTATGGTGCTGTAGCGACCACTGCATGGCCCGAGTACATATCACGATGTCTGCGCGATCGTGGTTTTGTTCTTGCCAAGATCATCTGTATTTCTGTGCGCAAAGTTTACTATGTCTGACTCCGCAACGTGTTTATTTGTCTTGTTTGACGCATAATATACAGTGACGTTTGCCTAAATACGTAGACTTATTGGAGACTTAGACGAACATTTAAATATCTTCTTGCGAGGTGTTCGGTATACAAGCAGTGAACTTTGTTCCTAGCGACTCTTTTTTGCCCTTAGCGAGTTCTATCTTCGCATTTGTATATTACATTCTATCTTCGCATTTCTAATGTATATTTTGCGGAACTCCTACTTTTATGTGACTTCCACAGATACGAAGATGAGGACAATAATTAAAACGGACACCGACCACGAAAGTTGAAAAAATACAATAAGACGTTTCGGCTCCCGCACGGGAGCCTTGTTCACAATGAAATTGAAAGCGGAAATGGTATGGTTATGTAGGCTTTAAGATGTGACGTAAGCAATGTGTGTACACGTGGGGAAAGTTGCCGTCGTTGCGATTAAGTGTGTGTTCGGTGGTCTGAATTGTCAGGGATTCAAGCAAAAGCCGAGAAGTCCAGTTCTTTTCTTTTTCTATTATCTTTGCGTTGTCCCAGTCTATTTCATGACGAGTCGCTTCTGCGTGTTCGGCCAGAGCATTTGTAGTTACGTTCTTCTTTCTTACATCATACATGTGTTGCTTGAGTCTTTGCGGAAAATTGCCTGTCTCGCCGACGTAACTTCGATCGCAGTCTGCGCATGGGATGCTGTAGACAACACCTGGGAATTTTTCTTTTGGTAGCTTGTCTTTTATGTTTACAAGGGAGTGTCTCAGCTTTTTTGTAGGATACGAAGATGAGAGGATTGCCCTTCGGACGGCTTTGGGGCACTTAGACGACAGGCCTTTTACGGAGGAAAAGATCTTGGGCGCGTGGCCTCGTGCGTCTGCTATGTGCAGGGCTACAAAGGCGCTGCTGTGTTTTTTGAAGTGCACAAGCCTGTATGACCGCCTGTGACGAAACTCAGCGATGAACGCTTAACTGTAAATGTGCAACGTGTGAACTGTGAAATTCTCTCTTCCTTATCTTTCAATCCCTTCTCGCCCTTCCCCCGTGCAGGGTAGCCTACCGGGCTCAGCATGGTTAACCTCCCTGCCTTTCCCTTATGACTTCTCTCTCTCCTACTTTTTATTTGTACTCACTGTTGCGAGTATCATCTCGGTGTAATTACAATACACGACCGGTAACAGCTGCTCCTGCGCAATCTATTGCAACGAGGGACAGCGTCATTGAGGTTTTTTCTTTGGCGTTGCATATGTGCAAAAATGTAAATAAGGTTCTTGAATGACGAAGATTCATCAAAATATTTGTCCTCAACTTATTCATTAGATGGCCTTTACGTTCTTCATATCAGCTGTATACACTGCTTTGCTGGTTTCGAACTCATATAGTTCTAATGTCCGTGTGATGTTTTCTTTCCTTATTAAATACACACAAAAAAAAAAACGCAGCCGCATTGATATCAGTTATTTCTGCCAGAATTTTTAGGACATACGAACGTATTCTTTTCTGAAAAAATACATATTTTATTTGACAGTGCGTAGCGTTCAATAATTCGTTTGCAGCATCTAACATACAATGGCATTGGCAATGCAGTTATTATTCATGTATTTGATCCCTCGACAAATTCTATAAGGAGGAGGCCGCGCTGCAACCTCAGCCCCCCCCGAACAAAATTTCTGGCTACGCCACTGGTCACTACACTTGGCACAAGTCGGCCGGCCTCGACAGTTCTGCGAACTGTGACCGAACCTTTGGCACTTGAAGCATCTGAGAGGATTTGGCACATATGGTCTAACTCGAATCTTGAGGTACCCGGTCTCGATGGACTCGGGCAAGACACTTGAGTCGAAAGTAAGTATTAGGTGTTTGGTCTGAATTTCTTTTCCATCTCGCCTCATCTTAATTCTTTTGACACTGATGACGTTCTGATCACTCCAGCCCTCCAGGAGTTCAGCCTCAGATAGCTCCAACAAATCACCATCGGATACGACGCCGCGGGTGGTATTCATGGTACGGTGTGGGGTTGTTGTTACTGGAACATCCCCAAAGGACACTAGATTTGGCAGTTTTTCATATTGTTTCTGATCACGGAGCTCGAGTAGCAGATCACCACTGGCCATTTTCGATGCTTTGTAACCCGGACCGAAAACTTCGGTTAGAGATTTCGAGACGACGAAGGGTGAGATAATTCTCACCGTCTTTTCAAGTTTGTTAGAGTGGATGACGTGAAAGCGTGGAAAGTTCTTTGTTCGGTTGCCATAAAATTGAAAAATGTCTTCGGTGCGCCCTCGTTTGTGAGAGCGATCAGGGAGTCGGGGGAATGACGATAAAGCCATAAGGTAATAATGATTTCGGTAACTATGCCAGCCGCCCACCACCGAGCCCAACAAGGGGACGCTACGAGACCCGAAGGAGACGCAGACGCCAGCTGTACATAGCCACTATAACCTAATATAATAGACCCAAGGTTGGATAGATTACACCAGGTTAACCCTTGCTGCCTGGAAAATTGGAAGTAAAACGAAGCGAAGAGAAGACAGGAGAGATGGAAAGTGAGAGAGAAAGACGAAGGTTGGAGGGAGAAAGACAGGAAAAGGCAACTACCGATTTCCCCCGGGTGGGTCAGCCCGGGGGTGCCGTCTACGTGAAGCCGAGGCCAAAGGGGTGTGTTGCCTCCGCCGAGGGGCCATAAAGGTCCAAGCACTCAGCATTGGCTCAACCCCCAGGATCCCCTTTTCCCCGGACACGGCTAAGCCACGCACGGTTAAGCGTGGGAGGGTCCGACCCCCATGTGCTCGGGTCCGTGGTGTCGCAGCCCACCAAACGCCTGCTTACGCAGGCGCCCCTGCGGGGGACATGGTGCAGTGGTGCGCGACGGTGATATTTGTGGTGTGCGACAAGGTGCGGCGCATTTCAAACAAGCAGACGACAAGGAGAGCGCGCGCCGCTCTACCGCAGCCGCTAACGGAAATGACCAAGAAGATGGAAAAGAACAAGGTCTCTTGGAACGCCGAAAGAGAAGCCGCCTTTGACACGCTCAAACAGGCGCTAGCGTCCGGACCCATAGTGAAGGCTCCAGATCTTAAACGCGGGTTTATACTCCGCAGTGACGCCTCCGACACTTGCATCGGCGCAGTCCTTATGCAGGAACACAATCAAGTTTTGCACCCCGTATCATATGCTAGCCGTCAGCTATTGCATCGAGAGCAAAACTACTCAGCAATTGAGCGCGAGTGCTTGGCATTAGTTTGGGCTATAGAAAGGTTCCACATATTTTTATACGGAACACACTTTATAGTTCTAACTGATCACCAACCATTGCAATATTTGTGATGAGCAAAGCACCTTAATAGCAGGGTATTGCGATGGAGTTTAGCTCTACAAGAATATACCTTTCATGTAGAACATATCAAGGGATCCGAAAATGTTGGGGCGGATTACATGAGTAGAATACAGGGGGGACTACAACCCGACGCCTCTTGATCTTGCAGTTACTCAAGCAATGTCGTATCATCGCAGTACCATGCTACTAGTCTTTAATGTCACATTTTTTTTGTTGTGCTTTGTCTGAATCAGTGTTATTTTTTTTCCTTTATGTATAAATGTGTTTGCTACGTGAACTATCCCATAAATAGTGCAAACTCGTGAACGGACAATAACTGTGGTGTTCCGAGCATACGGGAAATGTGTCCCGCACTAAGCGGCAGTTTTCCTTCAGAAAACTTTGTGATAAACAGGTTCTTTTGTCTAATATTTGACGGTTCTATGAGGCGAAGCCTCCCAGAACCCAATCGAGGACAAAGCCGTTTGTGGAACGCACACACAAAACGTTTAATGTAACTAGAACGAGAAAAAAAAACCCATAAAATAAACACTCAAAAAGAACTCATAATACAACACACATGTGGCTAGAACTCTTACTGATGTCGGGCAAGTTCGGGCAGGCTGCGGGTGTGAGTATGCACTAGAGTCTCGATGCGGCGAAGCGGAGACGACGATAGAAGCGTTGTTTGTCTCACCAAAAGGTCGCTGTCGGAACGTCGTACAAGCTACCAGAGCGTGGCAGCTCTGGCTCGGTGGGAGAAGACAGGCGGCTCGGCAGCACGGGTTGACGGCGGCGGCGTCCTGGCCGGGCAGCTGGTCGTAGAGCTCGGGCCTGTAGCCCGACAGCTCTCGTTCTGCCCACGGGCACAGTCGCTTGCCGGCCTCGGGCAGCTGTTTACGATCAGG